>NW_028134605.1:0-81000 GCF_964662115.1 Mustela nivalis | reverse complement strand
CACCCTCCAGGCTGGGGCCTCTGGAGCCACACATTAGGACTGTGCCTACCCCATGCATGGGGATTCTGCCCATTCCATTGTCCAAAATTGTACAAATTAGGAGAACCCTCCAAAGTCCCCGAGGCCATCCCAATATGTAGGTGTCTGTGGACAAACAAGGGCGGTCTGACACCAGCTGAGCATCTACCTCCACTCATACCATAGATGGATGTCCCCAGAGAAGGATATGGTACCAGACAGGACCCTAGGCCATAATCGGATCCATTGCTTTGGTTTAAAGGCATGTCTCCTCAAAATCCTGGATTCCTATACCAGCATAGGGGCTTTCCTGAGGCACCCATCAGAAAAAATCTCGTCTCCACGAGGAAACTTGTGCATGGGACCTATGTCAAAATCTTAGGAGAATAATTCAGAGTCCCGGTGCCACCGCCCCATTCCAAGGTCCTCATGGACACAAACACACATTAGGCACCATGCTCAGGAATGTCCATATCAACTCAGCCAACCAGGTTGCTCCCGCAGAGCCATCCGAACTCAACTGTCTTGCTGCTAGGAGACAATTGGAGAGCGAGGTGGGCTTCCCTGGAATCCATCCTCGAAAGGTGCTCTGGAGTCATTCCATATGGCATGTTTGGAGCTGCCCAACAGGTCTCAATTGTCCCGCAGAAGGAATCCTTGAAGGGGCCATCCCACAACTCCCAACGTGGGAAAAACTCCATGGCCTTGAGATTCCTCTCCGTTCATGAAGGGGCAGTCATGCACAGAAACTACAACCTAGGCCAACGTCGGATCCTCGCCGTGACTTCAGATGCATGAGATATTGGTTCAGATGTGCAGGGGGTACCTGCCTTGCCCTCGGCCTGAAGCCCAAGTCTAGCTTGTGGTCTCAGACTTCTGTCCTCACACTGCTGGCCCAGAAGCCCTCACGTTTGGCAATTCCGGAACCACAATGCAGCACTCTACCTGCCCTCTAGAAAAAATATCTTGTCTAAGGAACTGCCCGTGTACCTCAAATAAGGATCAACATACACGGCAATCGACTGTATCCAAATTATATAGTCTAACCTGGGCACTAATGCACTGTCAGACACAACCTGAGCCAGAAACTCCTGACCAACAACCAGGCAGCTGACCGCACACTGAGCACATCAGACCCACCATGGCCTAAGGTCATCATCTCTTCCCAACTGTAGTTTTCAGTCTTCTGAACCTAGACCTTATCTCCAACCACGGCCCAGGGTTGAAAATAATGCAGAAATCAGAACTCCTTCACCATGGCAAGAGACCTTGTGATTGGCATGTTGTCCAAAGTTCAGTGTAGATGAAACCGGTGTGGCCCATGAGGCCACGCCCACTCTCCCGGGCCACATTGGACACAAACACACATTGTGACCCTCAGCCTGAGCCCAGTTCTCAAGTAAGGCCTCTCAGTGGCTGGTGAAGAGACAGCATATGGGGCCTGACATGCCCCTAGGCCCCAAATTTTAACCATAGTTTGGGTTGTCCCTTCACTCTTCCCCAGGGCTCTGCTTTGGAATTCCTCTTTGGTTGGGACACCTGAGGTTACAAACCTGAAAGGAGACCTCCCATCCCACAGATTGACGAAATACAATTAGGACCGGTCCAAATCCACAGAGAGGAAGAACCGTCCATGGCCCATGAAGTCTCCCCACATTCCACGGCCATCGTTGACACAAAATCCAGAGACCAAAGCCTGAGCAAGCGCCTCAGACTGGCTCTTTCTTCATATCCTGAAGAATTCTTCTCATGGTTTGTAGATTGGGCCTGCCATACCTACGTCCCCAAACCTAAGCTGTGTCTGTGTTTTCAGACTTCTGTCCTCAAAGTCCTGGGCCACACACCCTCCAGGCTGGGGCCCCTGGAGCCACACATTAGGACTGTGCCTACCCAATCTATGGGAATTCTGCCCATTCCATTGTCCAAAATTGTACAAATTAGGAGAACCCTCCAAAGTCCCCGAGGCCATCCCAATATGTAGGTGTCTGTGGACAAACAAGGGCAGTCTGACACCAGCTGAGCATCTACCTCCACTCATACCATAGATGGATGTCCCCAGAAAAGGAGATGGAAACAAACAGGACCCTAGGCCATAATCGGATCCACTTCTTTGGTTTACAGGCATGTCTCCTCAAAATCCTGGATTCTAATACCAGCATAGGGTGTTTCCTGAGGCACCCATCAGAAAAAATCTCGTCACCACGAGGAAACTTGTGCATGGGACCTATGTCAAAATCTTAGGAGCATACTTCCGAGTCCCGGTGCCACCGCCCCATTCCAAGGTCCTCATGGAAACAAACACACATTAGGCCCCATGCTCGGGAACGTCCATTTCAACACAGCCACCCCGGTGTCTCCCGCAGAGCCATCCGATCTCCACTGTCTTGTTGCTAGGAGACAATTGGAATGCGAGGCGGGCTTCCCTGGCATCCATCCTCGAACAGTGCTCTGAAGTCATTCCTTATGGGATATTTTGGAGCTGCCAAACAGGTCTCAATTGTCCCGCAGAAGGAATCCTTGAAGGGGGCATCCCACAACTCCCAACGTGGGAAAACCTCCATGGCCTTGAGATTCCTCTCCATTCATGAAGGGGCAGTTATGCACAGAAACTACAACCTGAGCCAAAGTCTGATCCTCGCCGTGACATCAGATGCATGAGATATTGGTTCAGATGTGCAGGGGGTACCTGCCTTGCCCTCGGGACTGAAGCCCAAGTCTAGCTTGTGGTCTCAGACTTCTGTCATCACACTACTGGCCCAGAAGCCCTCAAGTTTGGCAATTACGGACCCACAGTGCAGCACTCTGCCTGCCCTCTAGAAAAAATATCTTGCCTAATGAGCTGCCCAGGCAACTCAAATGAGGATCAACCTACACGGCACTCGACTGTACCCAAATTACATAGTCTAACCTGGTCACTAATGCACTGTCTGACACAAGCTGAGCCTAAAACTCCTGACCAACAACCAGGCAGCTGGCCGCACACTGAGCACATCAGAACCACCATGGCTTTAGGTCATCATCTCTTCCCAACTGCGGATTTCAGGCTTCAGAACCTAGACCTTATCTCCATCCACTGCCCAGGGTTGAAAATGATGCAGAATCAGAACTCCTTCACCATGGCAAGAGACCTTGTGATTGGCATGTTGTCCAAAGTTCAGTGTAGTTGAAACCAGTGTGGCCCATGAGGCCCTGCCCACGCTCGCGGGCCACATTGGTCACAAGCACACATTGTGAACCTCTGCCTGAGCCCAGTCCTCAAGTAAGACCTCTCAGTGGCTGGATGAAGGGACAGCATATGGGGCCTGCCATGCCCCTAGGCCCCAAATTTTAACCATAGTTTGGGTTGTCCCTTCACTCTTCCCCAGGGCTCTGCTTTGGAATTCCTCTTTGCTTGGGACACCTGAGGTAACAAACCTGAAAGGAGACCTTCCATCCCACAGATTGACGAAAAACAATTAGGCCGATCCAAATCCACAGAGAGGAAGATTCGTCCATGGCCCATGAGCCTCCCCACATTCCACGGCCATCCTTGACACAAAATCCAGAGACCAAAGCCTGAGCAAGCGCCTCAGACTCGCTCTTTCTTCGTATCCTGAAGATTTCTTCTCATGGTTTGTAGATTGGGCCTGCCATACCTACGTCCCCAAACCTAAGCTGCGTTTGTGTTTTCCGACTTCTGTCCTCACAGTCCTGGGCCACACACCCTCCAGGGTCTGGCCACTGGTGCCACACATTAGGACTGTGCCTACCCCATGCATGGGATTTCTGCCCATTCCATTGTCCAAAATTGTACAAATTAGGAGAACCCTCCAAAGTCCCCGAGGCCATCCCAATAATGTAGGTCTCTGTGAACAAAGAAGGGCGGTCTGACACCAGCTGAGCATCTACCTCCACTCATACCATAGATGGATGTCCCCAGAGAAGGAGATGGAACCAGTCAGGACCCTAGGCCATAATCGGATCCATTGCTTTGGTTTACAGGCATGTCTCCTCAAAAGCCTGGATACCAATACCAGCATAGGGGGTTTCCTGAGGCACCCATCAGAAAACATCTCATCTCCACGAGGAAACTTGTGCATGGGACCTATGTCAAAATCTTAGGAGAATACTTCAGAGTCCCAGTGCCACAGCCCCATTCCAAGGTCCTCATGGACACAAACACATATTAGGCCCCATGCTCGGGAACGTCCATTTGAACTCAGCCACCCCGGTTGCTCCCGCAGAGCCATCCGATCTCCACTGTCTTGTTGCTAGGAGACAATTGGAATGCGAGGCGGGCTTCCCTGGCATCCATCCTCGAACGGTACTCTGGGTCATTCCATATGGGATGTTTTGGAGCTGCCAAACAGATCTCAATTGTCCCGCAGAAGGAATCCTTGAAGGGGCATCCCACAACTCCCAACGTGGGAAAACCTCCATGGCCTTGAGATTCCTCTCCGTTCATGCAGGGGCAGTCATGCACAGAAACTACAACCTGAGCCAACGTCTGATCTTTGCCGTGACATCAGATGCATGAGATATCGGTTCAGATGTGCAGGGGGTACCTGCCTTGCCCTCGGGCCTGAAGCCCAAGTCTAGTTGAAGTCTCAGACTTCTGTCCACATCTGTCTATGGGTCTGAGTGCAGGTAGGTGCTCAGTTGGGCTCAGATTGCCCCTGTTTTTCCTGGGAAGCCACCACTATTGAGATGGATCAGGGACTTCGGAGGTTTATCCTATTAGAAGGGTTGTGGCCATTGGAATGGGCACACACAATTCCCTAGGAGAGGGCAAGTACAGTCCTCAGGTTTGGCTCCAGGGGCCTGAGCCTGTAGGTTTTGTAGGCCAGGGCTGTTTGGACAGTTGTCTGAAAACACAAACTCGGCTTATGTTTCGGGTCATAGGTATGGCAGGACTGATCTACAGACCATGAAGAGAACACTTCGGGATTTGAAAGAAGGGCGAGTGCGAGGCTCCTGCTCAAGTTTTTGTCTCTGGATATCGTGTCACTCATGGTCGTGAAATTTCTGGGGGACTTCATGGGAAATGGACGAGTCTTACTCTCTTGTGGTTTGGCCCCGTCCAAAGAGTTTGGGGGCATTCTATGGGCTGGAAGAAGTCCGTTTTTTGTTGTTGTTGTTGTTGTTGTTTTCTTTTTTAACCTCAGGTGTCCCACCAAATGAGGGATTCCAGAGTAGAGCCCTGGGGAGGGGCGACTGGACAATCAGAAATCTGGTTAAAAATTGGGGCCTAGGGACATGTCAAGCCCATTATGACATCTAATGGTCCAGCAACTGAGAGGACTTACTAGAGGACAGGACTCATGCTGAGGGTCACAATGCGTGTGTATGCCCTCGTCGCATTCAAGAATGGGCGGGGCCTCAGGGTGAATGCTGGTTTCTCCTACACTGAACGTTGGACAACGTGCCAACCACAAGGGTTCTTGCCATGGGTAAGGAGGAGTTCTGATTTCTGCATCACACTCACCCCTGGGCAGTGCTCGGAGATAAGGTCTCGGTTCTGAAGCCTGAAAACTGAGGTAGGGAAGAGATGATGACCTAAGGCCATGGCGGGTTTTATGTGCTCAGTGTGCGGTCAGCTTTCTGGGTGTTGGTCAGGAGGTCCGGGTTCAGGTTGTGTTCGACAGTGCATTAGTGCCCAGGATAGACTATATAATTTGGGTAAAGTCGAGTGCTGTGTAGGTTGATCCTCATTTAATGTTCCTGGGGAGCTCATGAGGCAATAATTTTTTTTCTAGAGGGCAGGCAGAGTGCTGCATAGTGGGTCCGGAATTGCCAAACTTAAGGGCTTCGGGGCCAGGAATGTGAGGACGGAAGTCTGAGAATACAAGCTAGACTTGGGTTTCAGGGCGAGGGCACGGCAGGTACCCCCTGCAGTGTGACCCAATATCTCATGCATCTGAAGTCAGGGCGAGGATCAGACGTTGGCTCAGGTTGGAGTTTCTGTGCATGACGGCCGCTTCATGTAGGGAGCGGAATCTCGAGGCCATTGAGGTTTTCCCACGTTGGGAGTTGTGGGATGCCCCCTTCAAGGATTCCTTCTGCAGGACAATTGAGACCTGTTGGACGTCTCCAGGACATCCCATATGGAATGACTCCAGTGCACCGTTCGCGGATGGATGCCTGTGAAGCCTGCCTTGCATTCCAATTGTCTCCTAGCAACAAGACAGTTTAGATATGATGGCTCTCCCGGAGCAACCGGGGTGGCTGAGTTGAAATGGACTTTCCTGATCATGGGTCCTAATGTGTTTTTGTGTCCATGAGGGCCTTGGAATGGGGCGTTGGCACCGGGACCCTGAAGTACTCTCCTAAGCTTTGGACATGGCTCCCATGCACAGGTTTCCTTGTGGAGACGAGATGAGTTCTGATGGGTGCCTCAGGAAAACCCCTAAGCTCGTATTGGATTCAGGCTTTTGAGGACACATGCCTGTAACCCAAAGCAATGGATCCTATTATGGCCTAGGGTCCTGTCTGGTTCAATCTTCTTCTCTGGGGACATCCATCTATGGTATGAGTGGAGGTCGATTATCAGCTGTTGTCAGACAGCCCTTTTTTGTTCCGGGCGACCTACACTATTGCGATGGCCTCAAGGACTTTGGAGGTTTCTCCTAATTTGTACGATTTTGGACCATGGAATGGGCAGAATTCCCATGGATTGGTAGGCACAGTCCTAATGTGTACTCCAGGGTGTGTGGCCCAAGACTTTGAGGACAGAAGTCTGAAAACACAAACTCAGCTTAGGTTTGGGGACGTAGTTATGGCAGGCACGATCTATAAGCTATGAGAAGAACTCTTCAGGATATGAAGAAAGTGCGAGTCTGCGGCGCTTGCTCAGGCTTTTGTCTCTGGATTTTGTATCAGCGATGGCCGTGGAATGTCGGGGAGGCCTCCTGGGCCATGGACGAATCTTCCTCTCTGAGGATTTGGCCCGATTCCCAATTGCTTTTCGTCAATCTGTGGGATGGGAGGAGTCATTTCAGTTTTGTTACCTCAGGTGTCCCTCCAAAAGAGGAATTCCAAAGCAAAGCCGTGGGGAATTCTGAAGGGACAACCCGAACTATGGTTAAAAATTGAGGCCTAGGGGCATGGCAAGCCCAATATGCTATCTTTTCATCTAGCCACTGAGTGGCCTTACTTGAGGACTGACTCAGCCTGAGGGTCACAATGTGTGTTTGTGACCAATGTGGCCCGCGAGCATGGGCGGGGCCTCATGGGCCACACTGGTTTCAACTACACTGAACGTTGGACAACATGCCAACCACAAGGTTTCTTGCCATGGGGAAGGAGATCCGATTTCTGTATCACCTTCAACCCTGGGCAGTGATTGGAGATAAGGTCTAGGTTCTGAAACCTGAAAACCGAGTTTGGGAAGAGATGACGACCTAATGCCATGGTGGCTCCATGTGCTCAGTGTGCGGCCAGCTGTCAGGGAGGGGCCAGGGGTCCAGGCTCAGACTGTGTCAGAAAGGGCATTACTGCCCTGGTCAGCCTATGTATTTGGGGTACAGCCAAGGTCGGTGCAGGTTGATCCTCATTTGGGGTTACTAGGTAGCCCCAGAGGACAATGTTTTTCTTCTGTAGGGCAGGCAGAGTGCTGCATTGTAGTTCTGGATTGCCAAACTGGAGGGCTTGTGGGCCAGGAGTCTGACGACAAAATTCTGAGAACACAAGCTAGGCTTAGGTTACTGGGTGAGGCCATGGCAGGCACAATCTACAGACCTGAATCGAGATCTCGTGCATCTGAAGTCAGGGCGAGGATCAGACGATCGCTCAGGTTGGAGTTTCTGTCCCTGATGGCCCCTTCATGAATGTGGGGGCATCACGAGGCCATGGTGGTTTTCCCACGATGGGATTTGTGAGAAGCTCCAAACTGCAGAGAGTCTTCTGCAGGACAATTGAGACCTGTTGTTTGGGTCCAGGCCAATGATTCTGTGCAGGGTTCTAAGGATGGATGGCTGGGTAGCCCACCTCGCATTCCAATTGTCTCCTAGCAACAAGAGAGTTTAGATGCTGGATCTTGTCGAGCAACCGAGGAGGCTGAGTTGAAATGGACTCGCCTGTGGATGGCTCCTAATGTGCTTTTGTGTCTATGCAGACCTTGGAATGAAGCAGTGGCACTGGGGCCCTGATCGTTCTCCTAAATAGATGCTTTGACACAGCTCCAACGTGCAAGTTTCCCATGTGTAGATGAGATGTTTTCTGATGGCTGAGTCAAGAAACAGCCATATGCTGGTTTTGAAAACCAGGTCTCTGAGGAGAGATGCCTGGAAACCAAAGCAATGGATCTGATTAGTGCCTAGGTTCCAGTTCTTTCCTTTGGACCTCTGGGGACATCTGTCTATTGGTCTGAGTGTAGATAAGTGCTCAGATGGCCTCAGATTGCCCCTGATTTTCCTGGGAAGCCACCACTAGTGAGATGGATGAGGGACGTTGGCGGTTTTTCCTATTAGAAGTGTTGTGGCCATCGGAATGGGCACACACAATCCCCTTGGAGAGGGCAAGTATAGTCCTCAGGTTTGGATCCAGGGACCTGAGCCTGTAGGTTGTGTAGGCCAGGGCTGTTTGGACAGTTGTCTGAAAATACAAACTCGGCTTATGTTTCGGGTCATAGGTATGGCAGGACTGATCTACAGACTTGAGGAGAACTCTTCGTGATTTGAGAAAAGGGCGAGTGTGAGGCTCTTGAGCAAGTTTTTGTCTCTGGATATAGTGTCAATCATGGTGGTGAAATTTCTGCGTGACTTCATGGGAAATGGTCGAGTCTTACTCTCTGGTGGTTTGGCCCTGTACAAAGAGTTTGTGGTCATACTTTGGGATGGAAGAAGTCCGTTATTATGTTGTTGTTGCTTTCTTTTTTAACCTCAGGTGTCCCACCAAATGAGGGATTCCAGAGTAGAGCCCTGGGTAGGGACGACTGGACAATCAGAAATCGGGTTAAAAATTGGGGCCTAGGGACATGTCAAGCCCATTATGATATCTAATGGTCCAGCCACTGAGAGGACTTACTAGAGGACAGAACTCATGCTGAGGGTCACAATGCGTGTTTATGCCCTCGTCGCACTCAAAATGGGTGGGGCATCAGGGTGAATGCTGGTTTCTCCTCTACTGAACGTTGGACAACGTGCCAACCACATGGTTTCTTGCCATGGGTAAGGAGGAGTTCTGATTTCTGCATCACACTCACCCCTGGGCAGTGATTGGAGATAAGGTCTCGCTTTGAAGCCTGAACTGAGGTAGGGAAGAGAAGGCGACCTAAGGCCATGGCAGGTCTGATGTGCTCACTGTGCGGTCAGCTGCCTGATGTTGGTCCGGAGGTTCGGGCTCAGGTTTTGTCAGAGAGTGCATTAGTGCTCTGGTTAGACTATATAATTTGGGTACAGTCGAGTGCCGTGTAGGTTTATCCTCATTTGAGGTGCCTGGGCAGCTCATTAGTCAAGATATTTTTTCTAGAGGGCTGGCAGAGTGCTGCATTGTGGGTCCGGAATTGCCAAACCTGAGGTCTCCTGGGCCAATAGTGTGAGGACAGAAGTCTTAGAACACAAGCTAGACTTGGGCTTCAGGCCGATGGCACGGCAGTTACCCCCTGCAGATCTGAACCAATATCTCATGCATCTGAATTCACGGCGAGGATCAGACGTTGGCTCAGGTTGGATTTTCTGTGCATGACTGCCCCTTCATGAACGGACCGGAATCTCAAGGCCATGGAGGTTTTCCCACGTTGGGAGTTGTGGGATTCCCCCTTCATCGATTCCTTCTGAGGGACAATTGAGACTTGTTGGGCAGCTCCAGGACATCCCTTAAGGAATGACTCCAGATCACCATTGGAGGATGGATGCCAGGGAAGCCCGCCTCGCATTCCAATTGTCTTTTAGCAACAAGACAGTTGAGATCGGATGGCTATGCTGGAGCAACCGGGGTGGCTGAGTTGAAATGGATTTTTCCTCAGAATGGAGCCTAAGGTGTGTTTGTGTCCATGAGGGCCTTGGAGGATGGATGCCCAGGAAGACCGCCTCGCATTCCAATTGTCTCCTAGCAACAAGACAGTTGAGATCGAATGGCCTGCGGGAGCAACCTTGGTGGCTGAGTTGAAATGGACTTTCCTGAGGATGGGGCCTAATGTGTTTTTGTGTCCATGAGGGCGTTGGAATGGGGGGGTGGCACCGGGACCCTGAAGTATTCTCCTAACCTTTGGACATAGCTCCCAAGCACTAGTTTCCTTGTGAAGACGATTTTTGTTCTGATGGGTGCCTCAGGAAACCCCCTTTGCTGGTATTGGAATCCGGGATTTTGAGGAGACATGCCTGTAAACCAAATAATGGATCCGATTATGGCTTAGGGTCCTGTCTGGTTCAATCTTCTTCTCTGGGGACATCCATCTATGGTATGAATGGAGGTAGATGCTCAGCTGGTGGCAGACCACCCTTGTTTGTCCCTGGAGACTTACACTATTGGGATGGCTTCCGGGATGTTGGAGTGTTCTCCTAATTTGTATGATTTTGGACAATGGTATGGGCAGAATTCCCATGGATTGGGTAGGCACAGTCCTAATGTGTGGCTCCAGGGGCCCCAGCCTGGAGGGTGTGCGGCCCAGGACTTTGAGGACAGAAGTCTGAAAACACAAACTCAGCTAAGGTTTTGGGACGTAGGTATGGGAGGCCCAATCTACAAACCATGAGAAGTACCCCTCAGGATATGAAGAAAGAGCGAGTCTGAGGCACTTGCTCAGGCTTTTGTCTCTGGATTTTGTATCAACAATGGCTGTAGAATGTGGGGAGGCCTCATGGGATATGGACGAATCTTCCTCTCTGTGGATTTGGCCCGGTCCCAATAGTTTTTCTTCAATTGTCGGATAGGAGGTCTCCTTTCAGGTTTATTACCTCAGGTGTCCGAACAAAATAGGAATTCCAAAGCAGAGCCCTGGGGAAGAGTGAAGGGACAACCCAAACTATGGTTAAAAATTGGGGCCTAGGTGCATGGCAGGCCCAATATGCTGTCTCTTCATCCAGCCACTGAGAGGCCTTACTTGAGGACTGGGCTCATGCTGAGGGTCACAATGTGTGTTTGTGACCAATGTGGCCCGCGAGCATGGGCGGGGCCTCATGGGCCACACTGGTTTCAACTACACTGGACTTTGGACAACCTGCCAAACACAAGGTCTCTGGCCATGGGGAATGTGTTCTGATATCTGCATCATTTTCAACCCTGGGCAGTGGTTGGAGATAAGGTCTAGGTTCTGAAGCCTGAAAAACCGAAGTTGGGAAGAGATGACGACCTAAGGCCATGGCGGGTCTGATATGCTCAGTGTGCGGTCAGCTGCCTGGGTGTTGGTCAGGAGGTTCGGGCTCAGGTTGTGTCAGTCAG
The DNA here is from genome assembly GCF_964662115.1 of Mustela nivalis. Classification (NCBI taxonomy): domain Eukaryota; kingdom Metazoa; phylum Chordata; class Mammalia; order Carnivora; family Mustelidae; genus Mustela; species Mustela nivalis. The sequence continues at coordinate 69,624 of NW_028134605.1, read as the reverse complement.
TGCATTAGTCCCAGGTTAGACTATATGATTTGGGTACAGTCGAGTGCCGTATAGGTTTATCCTCATTTGAGGTGCCTGGGGAGCTCAATAGGCAAGATATTTTTTCTACAGGGCAGGCAGAGTGCTGCACTTTGGTTCCAGAATTGCCAAACTTGAGGGCTTCTGGGCCAGGAGTGTGAGGACAGAAGACTGAGAACACAAGTTAGACTTGGGCTTCAGGCCGAGGGCACGGCAGGTACCTCCTGCAGATCTGAACCAATATTTCATGCATCTGAAGTCACGGCGAGGATCAGACGTTGGCTCGGGTTGGAGTTTCTGTGCATGACTGCCCCTTCATGAACGGAGCGGAATCTCAAGGCCATGGAGGTTTTCCCACGTTGGGAGTTGTGGGATGCCCCCTTCAAGGATTCCTTCTGCGGGACAATTGAGACCTGTTGGTCAGCTCCAGGACATCCCATATGGAATGACTCCAGAGCACCGTTCGAGGATCGATGCCAGGGAATCCCGCCTCGCATTCCAATTTTCTCCCAGCAACAAGACAGTTGAGTTTTGATGGCTCGGCGGGAGCAATCGGGGCGGCTGTGTTGAAATGGACTTTCCGGAGGTTGGGGCCTAATGTGTGTTTGTGTCCATGAGGGCCTTGGAATGGGGCGGTGACACCGGGACCCTGAAGTATTCTCCTAAGCTTTTGACATAGGTCCCATGCACAAGTTTCCTTGTGGAAACGAGATTTGTTCTGATGGGTGCCTCAGGAAACCCCCTATGCTGGTCTTGGAATCCAGGCTTTTGAGGAGACAGGTCTGTAAACCAAAGCAATGGATCCGAATATGGCCTAGGGTCCTGTCTGGTTCCATCTTCTTCTCTGGGGACATCCATTTATGATATGAGTGGAGGTAGATGCTCAGCTGGTGTCAGACCGCCCTTGTTTGTCCCCGGAGACCTACACTATTGGGATGGCCTCGGGGACTTTGGAGAGTTCTCCTAATTTGTACGATTTTGGATAATGGAATGGGCAGAATTCCCATGGATTGGGTAGGCACAGTCCTAATGTGTGGCTCCAGGGGCCCCAGCCTGGAGGGTGTGTGGCCCAGGAATCTGAGGACAGAAGTCTGAAAACACAAACTCAGCTTAGGTTGGGAACGTAGGTATGGCAGGGCCAATCTACAAACCATGAGAAGGACTCTCAGGATATGAAGAAAGAGCGATTCTGAGGCGCTTGCTCAGGCTTTTGTCTCTGGATTTTGTATCAAAGATGGGCGTGGAACGTGGGGAGGCCTCATGGGCCATGGACGAATCTTCCTCTCTGTGGATTTGGCCCGTTCCCAATTTCTTTCTGTCAATCTGTGGGATGGGAGGTCTCCTCTCAGGTTTGTTACCTCAGGAGTCCCAACCAAAGAGGAATTCCAAAGCAGAGCCCTGGGGAAGAGTGAAGGGACAACCCAAACGATGGTTATAAATTGGGGCCTAGGGCCATGGCAGACCCAATATGCTGTCTCTTCATCCAGCCACTGAGTGGCCTTACTTAAAGACTGGGCACAGGCTGAGGGTCAGCATGTGTGTTTGTGACCAATGTGGCCTGCGAGCATGGGCGGGGCCTCATGGGCCACACTGGTTTCAACTACACTGAACTTTGGATAACATGCCAACCACAAGGTCTCTTGCCATGGGGAAGGAGCTCTGATTTCTGCATCATTTTCAACCCTGGGCAGTGTTTCGAGATAAGGTCTACGTTCTGAAGCCTGAAAAACCGCACTTGGGAAGAGATGACGACCTAAGGCCATGGCGGGTCTGATGTGCTCAGTGTGCGGTCAGCTGCCTGGGTGTTGGTCCGGAGGTTCGGGTTCAGGTTGTGTCAGACAGTGAAGTATTACCCAGGTTAGACTATATAATTCAGGTACAGTCGATAGCCATGTAGGTTTATCCTCATTTGAGGTGTCTGGGCTACTCATTAGGCAATATATTTTTTCTAGAGGCAGGCAGAGTGCTGCATTGTGGGTCCGGAATTGCCAAACATGAGGGTTTCTGGACCAGGAGTGTGAGGTCAAGTCTGAGAACAGAAGCTAGACTTGGGCTTCAGGCCGAGAGCACGGCTGGTACCCCCTGCAGATCTGAACGAATATCTCATGCTTCTGAAGTCACGGCGAGGATCAGACGTTGGCTCGGGTTGGAGTTTCTGTGCATGACTGCCCCTTCATGAACGGAGCGGAATCTCAAGGCCATGGAGGTTTTCCCACGTTGGGAGTTGTGGGATGCCCCCTTCAAGGATTCCTTCTGCGGGACAATTGAGACCTGTTGGGCAGCTCCAGGATATCCCATATGGAAGGACTCCAGAGCACCGTTCGGGGTGGATGCCTGGGAAGCGGGCCTCGCATTCCAAATGTCTCCTAGCAACAAGACAGTTGAGATCGGATAGCTCTGCGGGAGCAACTGGCGTGGCTGAGTTGAAATGGACTTTTAGGATCGGGCCCATTGTGTGTTTGTGTCCATGAGGGCCTTGGAATGGGGCATTGGCACCGGAACCCGGAAGTATTCTCCTAAGCTTTTGACATACCTCTCATGCACAAGTTTCCTTGTGGAGATGAGATTTGTTCTGAGGGGTGCCTCAGGAAACCCCCTATGCTGGTATTGGAATCCAGGCTTTGGAGGAGACATGCCTGTAAACCAAAACAATGGATCCGATTATGGCCTAGGGTCCTGTCTGGTTCAATCTTCTTCTCTGGTGATATCCATCTATGGAATGAGTGGAGGGAGATGCTCACCTGGTGTCACACCGCCCTTGTTTGTCCCTGGAGACCTACACTATTGGGATGGCCTCGGGGACTTTGGAGAGTTTTCTTAATTGGTGAGATTTTGGACAATAGAATGGGCAGAATTCCCATGGATTGGGTAGGCACAGTCCTAATGTGTGGCTCCAGGGGCCCCAGCCTGGAGGGTGTGCGGCCCAGGACTTTGAGGACAGAAGTCTGAAAACACAAACTCAGCTAAGGTTTTGGGACGTAGGTATGGGAGGCCCAATCTACAAACCATGAGAAGTACCCCTCAGGATATGAAGAAAGAGCGAGTCTGAGGCACTTGCTCAGGCTTTTGTATCAACAATGGCTGTAGAATGTGGGGAGGCCTCATGGGATATGGACGAATCTTCCTCTCTGTGGATTTGGGCGGTCCCAATAGTTTTTCTTCAATTGTCGGATGGGAGGTCTCCTTTCAGGTTTATTACCTCAGGTGTCCGAACAAAATAGGAATTCCAAAGCAGAGCCCTGGGGAAGAGTGAAGGGACAACCCAAACTATGGTTAAAAATTGGGGCCTAGGTGCATGGCAGGCCCAATATGCTGTCTCTTCATCCAGCCACTGAGAGGCCTTACTTGAGGACTGGGCTCATGCTGAGGGTCACAATGTGTGTTTGTGACCAATGTGGCCCGCGAGCATGGGCGGGGCCTCATGGGCCACACTGGTATCAACTACACTGGACTTTGGACAACCTGCCAAACACAAGGTCTCTGGCCATGGGGAATGTGTTCTGATATCTGCATCATTTTCAACCCTGGGCAGTGGTTGGAGATAAGGTCTAGGTTCTGAAGCCTGAAAAACCGAAGTTGGGAAGAGATGACGACCTAAGGCCATGGCGGGTCTGATATGCTCAGTGTGCGGTCAGCTGCCTGGGTGTTGGTCAGGAGGTTCGGGCTCAGGTTGTGTCAGTCAGTGCATTAGTCCCAGGTTAGACTATATGATTTGGGTACAGTCGAGTGCCGTATAGGTTTATCCTCATTTGAGGTGCCTGGGGAGCTCAATAGGCAAGATATTTTTTCTAGAGGGCAGGCAGAGTGCTGCACTTTGGTTCCAGAATTGCCAAACTTGAGGGCTTCTGGGCCAGGAGTGTGAGGACAGAAGTCTGAGAACACAAGCTAGACTTGGGCTTCAGGCCGAGGGCACGGCAGGTACCTCCTGCAGATCTGAAACAATATTTCATGCATCTGAAGTCACGGCGAGGATTAGACGTTGGCTCGGGTTGGAGTTTCTGTGCATGACTGCCCCTTCATGAACGGAGCGGAATCTCAAGGCCATGGAGGTTTTCCCACGTTGGGAGTTGTGGAATGCCCCCTTCAAGGATTCCTTCTGCGGGACAATTGAGACCTGTTGGTCAGCTCCAGGACATCCCATATGGAATGACTCCAGAGCACCGTTCGAGGATCGATGCCAGGGAATCCCGCCTCGCATTCCAATTTTCTCCTAGCAACAAGACAGTAGAGTTTTAATGGCTCTGCGGGAGCAATCGGGGCGGCTGTGTTGAAATGGACTTTCCCGAGGTTGGGGCCTAATGTGTGTTTGTGTCCATGAGGGCCTTGGAATGGGGCGGTGACACCGGGACCCTGAAGTATTCTCCTAAGCTTTTGACATAGGTCCCATGCACAAGTTTCCTTGTGGAAACGAGATTTGTTCTGATGGGTGCCTCAGGAAACCCCCTATGCTGGTCTTGGAATCCAGGCTTTTGAGGAGACATGGCTGTAAACCAAAGCAATGGATCCGAATATGGCCTAGGGTCCTGTCTGGTTCCATCTTCTTCTCTGGGGATATCCATCTATGGAATGAGTGGAGGTAGATGCTCACCTGTTGTCAGACCACCCTTGTTTGTCCCCGGAGTCCTACACTATTGGGATGGCCCCTGGGACTTAGGAGAGTTCTCCTAATTTGTACGATTTTGGACAATGGAATGGGCAGAATTCCCATGGATTGGGTAGGCACAGTCCTAATGTGTGGCTCCAGGGGCCCCAGCCTGTAGGGTGTGTGGCCCAGGAATCTGAGGACAGAAGTCTGAAAACACAAACTCAGCTTAGGTTGGGAACGTAGGTATGGCAGTGCCAATCTACAAACCATGAGAAGGACTCTTCAGGATATGAAGAAAGAGCGAGTCTGAGGCGCTTGCTCAGGCTTTTGTCTCTGGATTATGTATCAAAGATGGGCGTGGAACGTGGGGAGGCCTCATGGGCCATGGACAAATCTTCCTCTCTGTGGATTTGGCCCGGTCCCAATTTCTTTCCGTCAATCTGTGGGATGGGAAGTGTCCTCTCAGGTTTGTTACCTCAGGTGTCCCAACCAAAGAGGAATTCCAAAGCAGAGACCTGGGGAAGAGTGAAGGGATAACCCAAACGATGGGTATAAATTGGGGCCTAGGGGCATGGCAGACCCAATATGCTGTCTCTTCATCCAGCCACTGAGTGGCCTTACTTAAAGACTGGGCACAGGCTGAGGGTCAGCATGTATGTTTGTAAACAATGTGGCCTGCGAGCATGGGCGGGGCCTCATGGGCCACACTGGTTTCAACTACACTGAACTTTGGATAACATGCCAATCACAAGGTCTCTTGCCATGGGGAAGGAGCTCTGATTTCTGCATCATTTTCAACCCTGGGCAGTGTTTGGAGATAAGGTCTACGTTCTGAAGCCTGAAAACCGCAGTTGGGAAGAGATGACGACCTAAGGCCATGGCGGGTCTGATGTGCTCAGTGTGCGGTCAGCTGCGTGGGTGTTGGTGCGGAGGTTCGGGTTCAGGTTGTGTCAGACAGTGAATTAGTACCCAGGTTAGACTATATAATTCAGGTACAGTCGAGAGCCGTGTAGGTTTATCCTCATTTGAGGTGCCTGGGCTACTCATTAGGCAATATATTTTTTCTAGAGGCAGGCAGAGGGCTGCATTGTGGGTCCGGTGTTGCCAAACATGAGGGATTCTGGACCAGGAGTGTGAGGACAAGTCTAAGAACAGAAGCTAGACTTGGGCTTCAGGCCGAAGGTACGGCTGGTACCCCCTGCAGATCTGAACGAATATCTCATGCTTCTGAAGTCACGGCGAGGATCAGACGTTGGCTCGGGTTGGAGTTTCTGTGCATGACTGCCCCTTCCCGAACGGAGCGGAATCTCAAGGCCATGGAGGTTTTCCCACGTCGGGAGTTGTGGGATGCCCCCTTCAAGGATTCCTTCTGCGGGACAATTGAGACCTGTTGGGGAGCTCCAGGATATCCCATATGGAAGGACTCCAGAGCACCATTCGGGGTGGATGCCTGGGAAGCGGGCCTCGCATTCCAAATGTCTCCTAGCAACAAGAGAGTTGAGATCGGATAGCTCTGCGGGAGCAACCGGCGTGGCTGAGTTGAAATGGACTTTTAGGGTCGGGCCCATTTTGTGTTTGTGTCCATGAGGGCCTTGGAATGGGGCGTTGGCACCGGGACCCTGAAGTATTCTCCTAAGCTTTTGACCTACCTCCCATGCACAAGTTTCCTTGTGGAGATGAGATTTGTTCTGAGGGGTGCCTCAGGAAACCCCCTATGCTGGTATTGGAATCCAGGCTTCTGAGGAGACATGCCTGTAAACCAAAACAATGGATCCGATTATGGCCTAGGGTCCTGTCTGGTTCAATCTTCTTCTCTGGTGATATCCATCTATGGAATGAGTGGAGGGAGATGCTCACCTGGTGTCACACCGCCCTTGTTTGTCCCTGGAGACCTACACTATTGGGATGGCCTCGGGGACTTTGGAGAGTTTTCTTAATTGGTGAGATTTTGGCCAATGGAATGGGCAGAATTCCCATGGATTGGGTAGGCACAGTCCTAATGTGTGGCTCCAGGGGCCCCAGCCTGGAGGGTGTGCGGCCCAGGACTTTGAGGACAGAAGTCTGAAAACACAAACTCAGCTAAGGTTTTGGGACGTAGGTATGGGAGGCCCAATCTACAAACCATGAGAAGTACCCCTCAGGATATGAAGAAAGAGCGAGTCTGAGGCACTTGCTCAGGCTTTTGTCTCTGGATTTTGTATCAACAATGGCTGTAGAATGTGGGGAGGCCTCATGGGATATGGACGAATCTTCCTCTCTGTGGATTTGGCCCGGTCCCAATAGTTTTTCTTCAATTGTCGGATAGGAGGTCTCCTTTCAGGTTTATTACCTCAGGTGTCCGAACAAAATAGGAATTCCAAAGCAGAGCCCTGGGGAAGAGTGAAGGGACAACCCAAACTATGGTTAAAAATTGGGGCCTAGGTGCTTGGCAGGCCCAATATGCTGTCTCTTCATCCAGCCACTGAGAGGCCTTACTTGAGGACTGGGATCATGCTGAGGGTCACAATGTGTGTTTGTGACCAATGTGGCCCGCGAGCATGGGCGGAACCTCATGGGCCACACTGGTTTCAACTACACTGGACTTTGGACAACCTGCCAAACACAAGGTCTCTGGCCATGGGGAATGGTTTCTGATATCTGCATCATTTTCAACCCTGGGCAGTGGTTGGAGATAAGGTCTAGGTTCTGAAGCCTGAAAAACCGAAGTTGGGAAGAGATGACGACCTAAGGCCATGGCGGGTCTGATATGCTCAGTGTGCGGTCAGCTGCCTGGGTGTTGGTCAGGAGGTTCGGGCTCAGGTTGTGTCAGTCAGTGCATTAGTCCCAGGTTAGACTATATGATTTGGGTACAGTCGAGTGCCGTATAGGTTTATCCTCATTTGAGGTGCCTGGGGAGCTCAATAGGCAAGATATTTTTTCTAAAGGGCAGACAGAGTGCTGCACTTTGGTTCCAGAATTGCCAAACTTGAGGGCTTCTGGGCCAGGAGTGTGAGGACAGAAGACTGAGAACACAAGTTAGACTTGGGCTTCAGGCCGAGGGCACGGCAGGTACCTCCTGCAGATCTGAACCAATATTTCATGCATCTGAAGTCACGGCGAGGATCAGACGTTGGCTCGGATTGGAGTTTCTGTGCATGACTGCCCCTTCATGAACGGAGCGGAATCTCAAGGCCATGGAGGTTTTCCCACGTTGGGAGTTGTGGGATGCCCCCTTCAAGGATTCCTTCTGCGGGACAATTGAGACCTGTTGGTTAGCTCCAGGACATCCCATATGGAATGACTCCAGAGCACCGTTCGAGGATCGATGCCAGGGAATCCCGCCTCGCATTCCAATTTTCTCCCAGCAACAAGACAGTTGAGTTTTGATGGCTCGGCAGGAGCAATCGGGGCGGCTGTGTTGAAATGGACTTTCCCGAGGTTGGGGCCTAATGTGTGTTTGTGTCCATGAGGGCCTTGGAATGGGGCGGTGACACCGGGACACTGAAGTATTCTCCTAAGCTTTTGACATAGGTCCCATGCACAAGTTTCCTTGTGGAAACGAGATTTGTTCTGAGGGGTGCCTCAGGAAACCCCCTATGCTGGTCTTGGAATCCAGGCTTTTGAGGAGACATGTCTGTAAACCAAAGCAATGGATCCGAATATGGCCTAGGGTCCTGTCTGGTTCCATCTTCTTCTCTGGGGATATCCATCTATGGAATGAGTGGAGGTAGATGCTCACCTGTTGTCAGACCACCCTTGTTTGTCCCCGGAGTCCTACACTATTGGGATGGCCCCTGGGACTTTGGAGAGTTCTCCTAATTTGTACGATTTTGGACAATGGAATGGGCAGAATTCCCATGGATTGGGTAGGCACAGTCCTAATGTGTGGCTCCAGGGGCCCCAGCCTGTAGGGTGTGTGGCCCAGGAATCTGAGGACAGAAGTCTGAAAACACAAACTCAGCTTAGGTTGGGAACGTAGGTATGGCAGGGCCAATCTACAAACCATGAGAAGGACTCTTCAGGATATGAAGAAAGAGCGAGTCTGAGGCGCTTGCTCAGGCTTTTGTCTCTGGATTTTGTATCAAAGATGGGCGTGGAACGTGGGGAGGCCTCATGGGCCATGGACGAATCTTCCTCTCTGTGGATTTGGCCCGGTCCCAATTTCTTTCCGTCAATCTGTGGGATGGGAGGTCTCCTCTCAGGTTTGTTACCTCAGGTGTCCCAACCAAAGAGGAATTCCAAAGCAGAGCCCTGGGGAAGAGTGAAGGGACAACCCAAACGATGGTTATAAATTGGGGCCTAGGGCCATGGCAGACCCAATATGCTGTCTCTTCATCCAGCCACTGAGTGGCCTTACTTAAAGACTGGGCACAGGCTGAGGGTCAGCATGTGTGTTTGTGAACAATGTGGCCCGCGAGCATGGGCGGGGCCTCATGGGCCACACTGGTTTCAACTACACTGAATTTTGGATAACATGCCAATCACAAGGTCTCTTGCCATGGGGAAGGAGCTCTGATTTCTGCATCATTTTCAACCCTGGGCAGTGTTTGGAGATAAGGTCTACGTTCTGAAGCCTGAAAACCGCAGTTGGGAAGAGATGACGACCTAAGGCCATGGCGGGTCTGATGTGCTCAGTGTGCGGTCAGCTGCGTGGGTGTTGGTGCGGAGGTTCGGGTTCAGGTTGTGTCAGACAGTGAATTAGTACCCAGGTTAGACTATATAATTCAGGTACAGTCGAGAGCCGTGTAGGTTTATCCTCATTTGAGGTGCCTGGGCTACTCATTAGGCAATATATTTTTTCTAGAGGCAGGCAGAGGGCTGCATTGTGGGTCCGGTATTGCCAAACATGAGGGATTCTGGACCAGGAGTGTGAGGACAAGTCTAAGAACAGAAGCTAGACTTGGGCTTCAGGCCGAGGGTACGGCTGGTACCCCCTGCAGATCTGAACGAATATCTCATGCTTCTGAAGTCACGGCGAGGATCAGACGTTGGCTCGGGTTGGAGTTTCTGTGCATGACTGCCCCTTCCCGAACGGAGCGGAATCTCAAGGCCATGGAGGTTTTCCCACGTCGGGAGTTGTGGGATGCCCCCTTCAAGGATTCCTTCTGCGGGACAATTGAGACCTGTTGGGCAGCTCCAGGATATCCCATATGGAAGGACTCCAGAGCACCATTCGGGGTGGATGCCTGGGAAGCGGGCCTCGCATTCCAAATGTCTCCTAGCAACAAGACAGTTGAGATCGGATAGCTCTGCGGGAGCAACCGGCGTGGCTGAGTTGAAATGGACTTTTAGGGTCGGGCCCATTTTGTGTTTGTGTCCATGAGGGCCTTGGAATGGGGCGTTGGCACCGGGACCCTGAAGTATTCTCCTAAGCTTTTGACCTACCTCCCATGCACAAGTTTCCTTGTGGAGATGAGATTTGTTCTGAGGGGTGCCTCAGGAAACCCCCTATGCTGGTATTGGAATCCAGGCTTCTGAGGAGACATGCCTGTAAACCAAAACAATGGATCCGATTATGGCCTAGGGTCCTGTCTGGTTCAATCTTCTTCTCTGGTGATATCCATCTATGGAATGAGTGGAGGGAGATGCTCACCTGGTGTCACACCGCCCTTGTTTGTCCCTGGAGACCTACACTATTGGGATGGCCTCGGGGACTTTGGAGAGTTTTCTTAATTGGTGAGATTTTGGCCAATGGAATGGGCAGAATTCCCATGGATTGGGTAGGCACAGTCCTAATGTGTGGCTCCAGGGGCCCCAGCCTGGAGGGTGTGCGGCCCAGGACTTTGAGGACAGAAGTCTGAAAACACAAACTCAGCTAAGGTTTTGGGACGTAGGTATGGGAGGCCCAATCTACAAACCATGAGAAGTACCCCTCAGGATATGAAGAAAGAGCGAGTCTGAGGCACTTGCTCAGGCTTTTGTCTCTGGATTTTGTATCAACAATGGCTGTAGAATGTGGGGAGGCCTCATGGGATATGGACGAATCTTCCTCTCTGTGGATTTGGCCCGGTCCCAATAGTTTTTCTTCAATTGTCGGATAGGAGGTCTCCTTTCAGGTTTATTACCTCAGGTGTCCGAACAAAATAGGAATTCCAAAGCAGAGCCCTGGGGAAGAGTGAAGGGACAACCCAAACTATGGTTAAAAATTGGGGCCTAGGTGCTTGGCAGGCCCAATATGCTGTCTCTTCATCCAGCCACTGAGAGGCCTTACTTGAGGACTGGGATCATGCTGAGGGTCACAATGTGTGTTTGTGACCAATGTGGCCCGCGAGCATGGGCGGAACCTCATGGGCCACACTGGTTTCAACTACACTGGACTTTGGACAACCTGCCAAACACAAGGTCTCTGGCCATGGGGAATGGTTTCTGATATCTGCATCATTTTCAACCCTGGGCAGTGGTTGGAGATAAGGTCTAGGTTCTGAAGCCTGAAAAACCGAAGTTGGGAAGAGATGACAACCTAAGGCCATGGCGGGTCTGATATGCTCAGTGTGCGGTCAGCTGCCTGGGTGTTGGTCAGGAGGTTCGGGCTCAGGTTGTGTCAGTCAGTGCATTAGTCCCAGGTTAGACTATATGATTTGGGTACAGTCGAGTGCCGTATAGGTTTATCCTCATTTGAGGTGCCTGGGGAGCTCAATAGGCAAGATATTTTTTCTAGAGGGCAGGCAGAGTGCTGCACTTTGGTTCCAGAATTGCCAAACTTGAGGGCTTCTGGGCCAGGAGTGTGAGGACAGAAGTCTGAGAACACAAGTTAGACTTGGGCTTCAGGCCGAGGGCACGGCAGGTACCTCCTGCAGATCTGAACCAATATTTCATGCATCTGAAGTCACGGCGAGGATCAGACGTTGGCTCGGGTTGGAGTTTCTGTGCATGACTGCCCCTTCATGAACGGAGCGGAATCTCAAGGCCATGGAGGTTTTCCCACGTTGGGAGTTGTGGGATGCCCCCTTCAAGGATTCCTTCTGCGGGACAATTGAGACCTGTTGGTCAGCTCCAGGACATCCCATATGGAATGACTCCAGAGCACCGTTCGAGGATCGATGCCAGGGAATCCCGCCTCGCATTCCAATTTTCTCCCAGCAACAAGACAGTTGAGTTTTGATGGCTCGGCAGGAGCAATCGGGGCGGCTGTGTTGAAATGGACTTTCCCGAGGTTGGGGCCTAATGTGTGTTTGTGTCCATGAGGGCCTTGGAATGGGGCGGTGACACCGGGACACTGAAGTATTCTCCTAAGCTTTTGACATAGGTCCCATGCACAAGTTTCCTTGTGGAAACGAGATTTGTTCTGAGGGGTGCCTCAGGAAACCCCCTATGCTGGTCTTGGAATCCAGGCTTTTGAGGAGACATGTCTGTAAACCAAAGCAATGGATCCGAATATGGCCTAGGGTCCTGTCTGGTTCCATCTTCTTCTCTGGGGATATCCATCTATGGAATGAGTGGAGGTAGATGCTCACCTGTTGTCAGACCACCCTTGTTTGTCCCCGGAGTCCTACACTATTGGGATGGCCCCTGGGACTTTGGAGAGTTCTCCTAATTTGTACGATTTTGGACAATGGAATGGGCAGAATTCCCATGGATTGGGTAGGCACAGTCCTAATGTGTGGCTCCAGGGGCCCCAGCCTGTAGGGTGTGTGGCTCAGGAATCTGAGGACAGAAGTCTGAAAACACAAACTCAGCTTAGGTTGGGAACGTAGGTATGGCAGGGCCAATCTACAAACCATGAGAAGGACTCTTCAGGATATGAAGAAAGAGCGAGTCTGAGGCGCTTGCTCAGGCTTTTGTCTCTGGATTTTGTATCAAAGATGGGCGTGGAACGTGGGGAGGCCTCATGGGCCATGGACGAATCTTCCTCTCTGTGGATTTGGCCCGGTCCCAATTTCTTTCCATCAATCTGTGGGATGGGAGGTCTCCTCTCAGGTTTGTTACCTCAGGTGTCCCAACCAAAGAGGAATTCCAAAGCAGAGCCCTGGGGAAGAGTGAAGGGACAACCCAAACGATGGTTATAAATTGGGGCCTAGGGCCATGGCAGACCCAATATGCTGTCTCTTCATCCAGCCACTGAGTGGCCTTACTTAAAGACTGGGCACAGGCTGAGGGTCAGCATGTGTGTTTGTGAACAATGTGGCCCGCGAGCATGGGCGGGGCCTCATGGGCCACACTGGTTTCAACTACACTGAACTTTGGATAACATGCCAATCACAAGGTCTCTTGCCATGGGGAAGGAGCTCTGATTTCTGCATCATTTTCAACCCTGGGCAGTGTTTGGAGATAAGGTCTACGTTCTGAAGCTTTAAAACCGCAGTTGGGAAGAGATGACGACCTAAGGCCATGGCGGGTCTGATGTGCTCAGTGTGCGGTCAGCTGCTTGGGTGTTGGTCCGGAGGTTCGGGTTCAGGTTGTGTCAGACCGTGAATTAGTACCCAGGTTAGACTATATAATTCAGGTACAGTCGAGAGCCGTGTAGGTTTATCCTCATTTGAGGTGCCTGGGCTACTCATTAGGCAATATATTTTTTCTAGAGGCAGGCAGAGTGCTGCATTGTGGGTCCGGTATTGCCAAACATGAGGGATTCTGGACCAGGAGTGTGAGGACAAGTCTGAGAACAGAAGCTAGACTTGGGCTTCAGGCCGAGGGTACGGCTGGTACCCCCTGCAGATCTGAACGAATATCTCATGCTTCTGAAGTCACGACGAGGATCAGACGTTGGCTCGGGTTGGAGTTTCTGTGCATGACTGCCCCTTCATGAACGGAGCGGAATCTCAAGGCCATGGAGGTTTTCCCACGTTGGGAGTTGTGGGATGCCCCCTTCAAGGATTCCTTCTGCGGGACAATTGAAACCTGTTGGGCAGCTCCAGGATATCCCATATGGAAGGACTCCAGAGCACCGTTCGGGGTGGATGCCTGGGAAGCGGGCCTCGCATTCCAAATGTCTCCTAGCAACAAGACAGTTGAGATCGGATGGCTCTGCGGAAGCAACCGGCGTGGCTGAGTTGAAACGGAATTATTAGTGGGCCCATTGTGTGTTTGTGTCCATGAGGGCCTTGGAATGGGGCGTTGGCACTGGGACCCTGAAGTATTCTCCTAAGCTTTTGACATACCTCCCATGCACAAGTTTCCTTGTGGAGATGAGATTTGTTCTGAGGGGTGCCTCAGGAAACCCCCTATGCTGGTATTGGAAACCAGGCTTTTGAGGAGACATGCCTGTAAACCAAAACAATGGATCCGATTATGGCCTAGGGTCCTGTCTGGTTCAATCTTCTTCTCTGGTGATATCCATCTATGGAATGAGTGGAGGGAGATGCTCACCTGGTGTCACACCGCCCTTGTTTGTCCCTGGAGACCTACACTATTGGGATGGCCTCGGGGACTTTGGAGAGTTTTCTTAATTGGTGATATTTTGGCCAATGGAATGAGCAGAATTCCCATGGATTGGGTAGGCACAGTCCTAATGTGTGGCTCCAGGGGCCCCAGCCTGGAGGGTGTGCGGCCCAGGACTTTGAGGACAGAAGTCTGAAAACACAAACTCAGCTAAGGTTTTGGGACGTAGGTATGGGAGGACCAATCTACAAACCATGAGAAGTACCCCTCAGGATATGAAGAAAGAGCGAGTCTGAGGCACTTGCTCAGGCTTTTGTCTCTGGATTTTGTATCAACAATGGCTGTAGAATGTGGGGAGGCCTCATGGGATATGGACGAATCTTCCTCTCTGTGGATTTGGCCCGGTCCCAATAGTTTTTCTTCAATTGTCGGATGGGAGGTCTCCTTTCAGGTTTATTACCTCAGGTGTCCGAACAAAATAGGAATTCCAAAGCAGAGCCCTGGGGAAGAGTGAAGGGACAACCCAAACTATGGTTAAAAATTGGGGCCTAGGTGCATGGCAGGCCCAATATGCTGTCTCTTCATCCAGCCACTGAGAGGCCTTACTTGAGGACTAGGCTCATGCTGAGGGTCACAATGTGTGTTTGTGACCAATGTGGCCCGCGAGCATGGGCGGGGCCTCATGGGCCACACTGGTTTCAACTACACTGGACTTTGGACAACCTGCCAAACACAAGGTCTCTGGCCATGGGGAATGTGTTCTGATATCTGCATCATTTTCAACCCTGGGCAGTGGTTGGAGATAAGGTCTAGGTTCTGAAGCCTGAAAAACCGAAGTTGGGAAGAGATGACGACCTAAGGCCATGGCGGGTCTGATATGCTCAGTGTGCGGTCAGCTGCCTGGGTGTTGGTCAGGAGGTTCGGGCTCAGGTTGTGTCAGTCAGTGCATTAGTCCCAGGTTAGACTATATGATTTGGGTACAGTCGAGTGCCGTATAGGTTTATCCTCATTTGAGGTGCCTGGGGAGCTCAATAGGCAAGATATTTTTTCTAGAGGGCAGGCAGAGTGCTGCACTTTGGTTCCAGAATTGCCAAACTTGAGGGCTTCTGGGCCAGGAGTGTGAGGACAGAAGTCTGAGAACACAAGCTAGACTTGGGCTTCAGGCCGAGGGCACGGCAGGTACCTCCTGCAGATCTGAACCAATATTTCATGCATCTGAAGTCACGGCGAGGATCAGACGTTGGCTCGGGTTGGAGTTTCTGTGCATGACTGCCCCTTCATGAACGGAGCGGAATCTCAAGGCCATGGAGGTTTTCCCACGTTGGGAGTTGTGGGATGCCCCCTTCAAGGATTCCTTCTGCGGGACAATTGAGACCTGTTAATCAGCTCCAGGACATCCCATATGGAATGACTCCAGAGCACCGTTCGAGGATCGATGCCAGGGAATCCCGCCTCGCATTCCAATTTTCTCCCAGCAACAAGACAGTTGAGTTTTGATGGCTCGGCAGGAGCAATCGGGGCGGCTGTGTTGAAATGGACTTTCCCGAGGTTGGGGCCTAATGTGTGTTTGTGTCCATGAGGGCCTTGGAATGGGGCGGTGACACCGGGACACTGAAGTATTCTCCTAAGCTTTTGACATAGGTCCCATGCACAAGTTTCCTTGTGGAAACGAGATTTGTTCTGAGGGGTGCCTCAGGAAACCCCCTATGCTGGTCTTGGAATCCAGGCTTTTGAGGAGACATGTCTGTAAACCAAAGCAATGGATCCGAATATGGCCTAGGGTCCTGTCTGGATCCATCTTCTTCTCTGGGGATATCCATCTATGGAATGAGTGGAGGTAGATGCTCACCTGTTGTCAGACCACCCTTGTTTGTCCCCGGAGTCCTACACTATTGGGATGGCCCCTGGGACTTTGGAGAGTTCTCCTAATTTGTACGATTTTGGACAATGGAATGGGCAGAATTCCCATGGATTGGGTAGGCACAGTCCTAATGTGTGGCTCCAGGGGCCCCAGCCTGTAGGGTGTGTGGCCCAGGAATCTGAGGACAGAAGTCTGAAAACACAAACTCAGCTTAGGTTGGGAACGTAGGTATGGCAGGGCCAATCTACAAACCATGAGAAGGACTCTTCAGGATATGAAGAAAGAGCGAGTCTGAGGCGCTTGCTCAGGCTTTTGTCTCTGGATTTTGTATCAAAGATGGGCGTGGAACGTGGGGAGGCCTCATGGGCCATGGACGAATCTTCCTCTCTGTGGATTTGGCCCGGTCCCAATTTCTTTCCGTCAATCTGTGGGATGGGAGGTCTCCTCTCAGGTTTGTTACCTCAGGTGTCCCAACCAAAGAGGAATTCCAAAGAAGAGCCCTGGGGAAGAGTGAAGGGACAACCCAAACGATGGTTATAAATTGGGGCCTAGGGCCATGGCAGACCCAATATGCTGTCTCTTCATCCAGCCACTGAGTGGCCTTACTTAAAGACTGGGCACAGGCTGAGGGTCAGCATGTGTGTTTGTGAACAATGTGGCCCGCGAGCATGGGCGGGGCCTCATGGGCCACACTGGTTTCAACTACACTGAACTTTGGATAACATGCCAATCACAAGGTCTCTTGCCATGGGGAAGGAGCTCTGATTTCTGCATCATTTTCAACCCTGGGCAGTGTTTGGAGATAAGGTCTACGTTCTGAAGCCTGAAAACCGCAGTTGGGAAGAGATGACGACCTAAGGCCATGGCGGGTCTGATGTGCTCAGTGTGCGGTCAGCTGCCTGGGTGTTGGTCCGGAGGTTCGGGTTCAGGTTGTGTCAGACAGTGAAGTAGTACCCAGGTTAGACTATATAATTCAGGTACAGTCGATAGCCATGTAGGCTTATCCTCATTTGAGGTGCCTGGGCTACTCATTAGGCAATATATTTTTTCTAGAGGCAGGCAGAGTGCTGCATTGTGGGTCCGGAATTGCCAAACATGAGGGATTCTGGACCAGGAGTGTGAGGACAAGTCTGAGAACAGAAGCTAGACTTGGGCTTCAGGCCGAGGGCACGGCTGGTACCCCCTGCAGATCTGAACGAATATCTCATGCTTCTGAAGTCACGGCGAGGATCAGACGTTGGCTCGGGTTGGAGTTTCTGTGCATGACTGCCCCTTCATGAACGGAGCGGAATCTCAAGGCCATGGAGGTTTTCCCACGTTGGGAGTTGTGGGATGCCCCCTTCAAGGATTCCTTCTGCGGGACAATTGAGACCTGTTGGGCAGCTCCAGGATATCCCATATGGAAGGACTCCAGAGCACCGTTCGGGGTGGATGCCTGGGAAGCGGGCCTCGCATTCCAAATGTCTCCTAGCAACAAGACAGTTGAGATCGGATAGCTCTGCGGGAGCAACCGGCGTGGCTGAGTTGAAATGGACTTTTAGGATCGGGCCCATTGTGTGTTTGTGTCCATGAGGGCCTTGGAATGGGGCGTTGGCACCGGAACCCTGAAGTATTCTCCTAAGCTTTTGACATACCTCTCATGCACAAGTTTCCTTGTGGAGATGAGATTTGTTCTGAGGGGTGCCTCAGGAAACCCCCTATGCTGGTATTGGAATCCAGGCTTTTGAGGAGACATGCCTGTAAACCAAAACAATGGATCCGATTATGGCCTAGGGTCCTGTCTGGTTCAATCTTCTTCTCTGGTGATATCCATCTATGGAATGAGTGGAGGGAGATGCTCACCTGGTGTCACACCGCCCTTGTTTGTCCCTGGAGACCTACACTATTGGGATGGCCTCGGGGACTTTGGAGAGTTTTCTTAATTGGTGAGATTTTGGACAATAGAATGGGCAGAATTCCCATGGATTGGGTAGGCACAGTCCTAATGTGTGGCTCCAGGTGCCCCAGCCTGGAGGGTGTGCGGCCCAGGACTTTGAGGACAGAAGTCTGAAAACACAAACTCAGCTAAGGTTTTGGGACGTAGGTATGGGAGGCCCAATCTACAAACCATGAGAAGTACCCCTCAGGATATGAAGAAAGAGCGAGTCTGAGGCACTTGCTCAGGCTTTTGTATCAACAATGGCTGTAGAATGTGGGGAGGCCTCATGGGATATGGACGAATCTTCCTCTCTGTGGATTTGGCCCGGTCCCAATAGTTTTTCTCCAATTGTCGGATGGGAGGTCTCCTTTCAGGTTTATTACCTCAGGTGTCCGAACAAAATAGGAATTCCAAAGCAGAGCCCTGGGGAAGAGTGAAGGGACAACCCAAACTATGGTTAAAAATTGGGGCCTAGGTGCATGGCAGGCCCAATATGCTGTCTCTTCATCCAGCCACTGAGAGGCCTTACTTGAGGACTGGGCTCATGCTGAGGGTCACAATGTGTGTTTGTGACCAATGTGGCCCGCGAGCATGGGCGGGGCCTCATGGGCCACACTGATTTCAACTACACTGGACTTTGGACAACATGCCAAACACAAGGTCTCTGGCCATGGGGAATGTGTTCTGATATCTGCATCATTTTCAACCCTGGGCAGTGGTTGGAGATAAGGTCTAGGTTCTGAAGCCTGAAAAACCGAAGTTGGGAAGAGATGACGACCTAAGGCCATGGCGGGTCTGATATGCTCAGTGTGCGGTCAGCTGCCTGGGTGTTGGTCAGGAGGTTCGGGCTCAGGTTGTGTCAGTCAGTGCATTAGTCCCAGGTTAGACTATATGATTTGGGTACAGTCGAGTGCCGTATAGGTTTATCCTCATTTGAGGTGCCTGGGGAGCTCAATAGGCAAGATATTTTTTCTAGAGGGCAGGCAGAGTGCTGCACTTTGGTTCCAGAATTGCCAAACTTGAGGGCTTCTGGGCCAGGAGTGTGAGGACAGAAGTCTGAGAACACAAGCTAGACTTGGGCTTCAGGCCGAGGGCACGGCAGGTACCTCCTGCAGATCTGAACCAATATTTCATGCATCTGAAGTCACGGCGAGGATCAGACGTTGGCTCGGGTTGGAGTTTCTGTGCATGACTGCCCCTTCATGAACGGAGCGGAATCTCAAGGCCATGGAGGTTTTCCCACGTTGGGAGTTGTGGGATGCCCCCTTCAAGGATTCCTTCTGCGGGACAATTGAGACCTGTTAATCAGCTCCAGGACATCCCATATGGAATGACTCCAGAGCACCGTTCGAGGATCGATGCCAGGGAATCCCGCCTCGCATTCCAATTTTCTCCCAGCAACAAGACAGTTGAGTTTTGATGGCTCGGCAGGAGCAATCGGGGCGGCTGTGTTGAAATGGACTTTCCCGAGGTTGGGGCCTAATGTGTGTTTGTGTCCATGAGGGCCTTGGAATGGGGCGG
Source organism: Mustela nivalis (assembly GCF_964662115.1). Classification (NCBI taxonomy): domain Eukaryota; kingdom Metazoa; phylum Chordata; class Mammalia; order Carnivora; family Mustelidae; genus Mustela; species Mustela nivalis. The sequence continues at coordinate 50,424 of NW_028134605.1, read as the reverse complement.
TGACACCGGGACACTGAAGTATTCTCCTAAGCTTTTGACATAGGTCCCATGCACAAGTTTCCTTGTGGAAACGAGATTTGTTCTGAGGGGTGCCTCAGGAAACCCCCTATGCTGGTCTTGGAATCCAGGCTTTTGAGGAGACATGTCTGTAAACCAAAGCAATGGATCCGAATATGGCCTAGGGTCCTGTCTGGATCCATCTTCTTCTCTGGGGATATCCATCTATGGAATGAGTGGAGGTAGATGCTCACCTGTTGTCAGACCACCCTTGTTTGTCCCCGGAGTCCTACACTATTGGGATGGCCCCTGGGACTTTGGAGAGTTCTCCTAATTTGTACGATTTTGGACAATGGAATGGGCAGAATTCCCATGGATTGGGTAGGCACAGTCCTAATGTGTGGCTCCAGGGGCCCCAGCCTGTAGGGTGTGTGGCCCAGGAATCTGAGGACAGAAGTCTGAAAACACAAACTCAGCTTAGGTTGGGAACGTAGGTATGGCAGGGCCAATCTACAAACCATGAGAAGGACTCTTCAGGATATGAAGAAAGAGCGAGTCTGAGGCGCTTGCTCAGGCTTTTGTCTCTGGATTTTGTATCAAAGATGGGCGTGGAACGTGGGGAGGCCTCATGGGCCATGGACGAATCTTCCTCTCTGTGGATTTGGCCCGGTCCCAATTTCTTTCCGTCAATCTGTGGGATGGGAGGTCTCCTCTCAGGTTTGTTACCTCAGGTGTCCCAACCAAAGAGGAATTCCAAAGAAGAGCCCTGGGGAAGAGTGAAGGGACAACCCAAACGATGGTTATAAATTGGGGCCTAGGGCCATGGCAGACCCAATATGCTGTCTCTTCATCCAGCCACTGAGTGGCCTTACTTAAAGACTGGGCACAGGCTGAGGGTCAGCATGTGTGTTTGTGAACAATGTGGCCCGCGAGCATGGGCGGGGCCTCATGGGCCACACTGGTTTCAACTACACTGAACTTTGGATAACATGCCAATCACAAGGTCTCTTGCCATGGGGAAGGAGCTCTGATTTCTGCATCATTTTCAACCCTGGGCAGTGTTTGGAGATAAGGTCTACGTTCTGAAGCCTGAAAACCGCAGTTGGGAAGAGATGACGACCTAAGGCCATGGCGGGTCTGATGTGCTCAGTGTGCGGTCAGCTGCCTGGGTGTTGGTCCGGAGGTTCGGGTTCAGGTTGTGTCAGACAGTGAAGTAGTACCCAGGTTAGACTATATAATTCAGGTACAGTCGATAGCCATGTAGGCTTATCCTCATTTGAGGTGCCTGGGCTACTCATTAGGCAATATATTTTTTCTAGAGGCAGGCAGAGTGCTGCATTGTGGGTCCGGAATTGCCAAACATGAGGGATTCTGGACCAGGAGTGTGAGGACAAGTCTGAGAACAGAAGCTAGACTTGGGCTTCAGGCCGAGGGCACGGCTGGTACCCCCTGCAGATCTGAACGAATATCTCATGCTTCTGAAGTCACGGCGAGGATCAGACGTTGGCTCGGGTTGGAGTTTCTGTGCATGACTGCCCCTTCATGAACGGAGCGGAATCTCAAGGCCATGGAGGTTTTCCCACGTTGGGAGTTGTGGGATGCCCCCTTCAAGGATTCCTTCTGCGGGACAATTGAGACCTGTTGGGCAGCTCCAGGATATCCCATATGGAAGGACTCCAGAGCACCGTTCGGGGTGGATGCCTGGGAAGCGGGCCTCGCATTCCAAATGTCTCCTAGCAACAAGACAGTTGAGATCGGATAGCTCTGCGGGAGCAACCGGCGTGGCTGAGTTGAAATGGACTTTTAGGATCGGGCCCATTGTGTGTTTGTGTCCATGAGGGCCTTGGAATGGGGCGTTGGCACCGGAACCCTGAAGTATTCTCCTAAGCTTTTGACATACCTCTCATGCACAAGTTTCCTTGTGGAGATGAGATTTGTTCTGAGGGGTGCCTCAGGAAACCCCCTATGCTGGTATTGGAATCCAGGCTTTTGAGGAGACATGCCTGTAAACCAAAACAATGGATCCGATTATGGCCTAGGGTCCTGTCTGGTTCAATCTTCTTCTCTGGTGATATCCATCTATGGAATGAGTGGAGGGAGATGCTCACCTGGTGTCACACCGCCCTTGTTTGTCCCTGGAGACCTACACTATTGGGATGGCCTCGGGGACTTTGGAGAGTTTTCTTAATTGGTGAGATTTTGGACAATAGAATGGGCAGAATTCCCATGGATTGGGTAGGCACAGTCCTAATGTGTGGCTCCAGGTGCCCCAGCCTGGAGGGTGTGCGGCCCAGGACTTTGAGGACAGAAGTCTGAAAACACAAACTCAGCTAAGGTTTTGGGACGTAGGTATGGGAGGCCCAATCTACAAACCATGAGAAGTACCCCTCAGGATATGAAGAAAGAGCGAGTCTGAGGCACTTGCTCAGGCTTTTGTATCAACAATGGCTGTAGAATGTGGGGAGGCCTCATGGGATATGGACGAATCTTCCTCTCTGTGGATTTGGCCCGGTCCCAATAGTTTTTCTCCAATTGTCGGATGGGAGGTCTCCTTTCAGGTTTATTACCTCAGGTGTCCGAACAAAATAGGAATTCCAAAGCAGAGCCCTGGGGAAGAGTGAAGGGACAACCCAAACTATGGTTAAAAATTGGGGCCTAGGTGCATGGCAGGCCCAATATGCTGTCTCTTCATCCAGCCACTGAGAGGCCTTACTTGAGGACTGGGCTCATGCTGAGGGTCACAATGTGTGTTTGTGACCAATGTGGCCCGCGAGCATGGGCGGGGCCTCATGGGCCACACTGATTTCAACTACACTGGACTTTGGACAACATGCCAAACACAAGGTCTCTGGCCATGGGGAATGTGTTCTGATATCTGCATCATTTTCAACCCTGGGCAGTGGTTGGAGATAAGGTCTAGGTTCTGAAGCCTGAAAAACCGAAGTTGGGAAGAGATGACGACCTAAGGCCATGGCGGGTCTGATATGCTCAGTGTGCGGTCAGCTGCCTGGGTGTTGGTCAGGAGGTTCGGGCTCAGGTTGTGTCAGTCAGTGCATTAGTCCCAGGTTAGACTATATGATTTGGGTACAGTCGAGTGCCGTATAGGTTTATCCTCATTTGAGGTGCCTGGGGAGCTCAATAGGCAAGATATTTTTTCTAGAGGGCAAGCAGAGTGCTGCACTTTGGGTCCAGAATTGCCAAACTTGAGGGCTTCTGGGCCAGGAGTGTGAGGACAGAAGTCTGAGAACACAAGCTAGACTTGGGCTTCAGGCCGAGGTCACGGCAGGTACCTCCTGCAGATCTGAACCAATATTTCATGCATCTGAAGTCACGGCGAGGATCAGACGTTGGCTCGGGTTGGAGTTTCTGTGCATGACTGCCCCTTCATGAACGGAGCGGAATCTCAAGGCCATGGAGGTTTTCCCACGTTGGGAGTTGTGGGATGCCCCCTTCAAGGATTCCTTCTGCGGGACAATTGAGACCTGTTGGTCAGCTCCAGGACATCCCATATGGAAGGACTCCAGAGCACCTTTCGAGGATCGATACCAGGGAATCCCGCCTCGCATTCCAATTTTCTCCCAGCAACAAGACAGTTGAGTTTTGATGGCTCTGCGGGAGCAATCGGGGCGGCTGTGTTGAAATGGACTTTCCCGAGGTTGGGGCCTAATGTGTGTTTGTGTCCATGAGGGCCTTGGAATGGGGCGGTGACACCGGAAACCTGAAGTATTCTCCTAAGCTTTTGACATAGGTCCCATGCACAAGTTTCCTTGTGGAAATGAGATTTGTTCTGATGGGTGCCTCAGGAAACCCCCTATGCTGGTCTTGGAATCCAGGCTTTTGAGGAGACATGTCTGTAAACCAAAGCAATGGATCCGAATATGGCCTAGGGTCCTGTCTGGTTCCATCTTCTTTCTGGGGACATCCATTTATGATATGAGTGGAGGTAGATGCTCAGCTGGTGTCAGACCGCCCTTGTTTGTCCCCGGAGACCTACAATATTGGGATGGCCTCGGGGACTTTGGAGAGTTCTCCTAATTTGTACGATTTTGGATAATGAAATGGGCAGAATGCCCATGGATTGGATAGGCACAGTCCTAATGTGTGGCTCCAGTGGCCCCAGCCTGTAGGGTGTGTGGCCCAGGAATCTGAGGACAGAAGTCTGAAAACACAAACTCAGCTTAGGTTGGGAACGTAGGTATGGCAGGGCCAATCTACAAACCATGAGAAGGACTCTTCAGGATATGAAGAAAGAGCGAGTCTGAGGCGCTTGCTCAGGCTTTTGTTTCTGGATTTTGTATCAAAGATGGGCGTGGAACGTGGGGAGGCCTCATGGGCCATGGACGAATCTTCCTCTCTGTGGATTTGACCCGGTCCCAATTTCGTTCCGTCAATCTGTGGGATGGGAGGTCTCCTCTCAGGTTTGTTACCTCAGGTGTCCCTACCAAAGAGGAATTCCAAAGCAGAGCCCTGGGGAAGAGTGAAGGGACAACCCAAACGATGGTTATAAATTGGGGCCTAGGGGCATGGCAGACCCAATATGCTGTCTCTTCATCCAGCCACTGAGTGGCCTTAATTAAAGACTGGGCACAGGCTGAGGGTCAGCATGTGTGTTTTTGACCAATGTGGCCCGCGAGCATGGGCGGGGCCTCATGGGCCACACTGGTTTCAACTACACTGAACTTTGGATAACATGCCAATCACAAGGTCTCTTGCCATGGGGAAGGAGCTCTGATTTCTGCATCATTTTCAACCCTGGGCCGTGGTTGGAGATAAGGTCTAGGATCTGAAGCCTGAAAACCACAGTTGGGAAGTGATGACGATCTAAGGCCATTTCGGGGCTCATGTGCTCAGTGTGCGGTCAGCTGCCTGGGTGTTGGTCCAGAGTTTCGGGTTCAGGTTGTGTCAGACAGTGCATTAGTGCCCAGGTTAGAGTATATAATTTAGGTACAGTCGAGTGCCGTGTAAGTTTATCCTCATTTGAGGTGCCTGGGAAAATCATTAGGCAATATATTTTTCCCAGAGGGCAGGCATATTGCTGCATTGAGGGTCCGGAATTGCCAAACTTGAGGGCTTCTGGGCCAAGAGTGTGAGGGCAGAAGTTTCAGAACACAAGCTAGACTTGGGCTTCAGGCCTTGGGTAGGGCAATGGGTATGGCAAATACCCCCTGCAGATCTGAACCAATATCTCATGTATCTGAAGTCACGGCGAGGATCAGAAGTTGGCTCGGGTTGGAGTTTCTGTGCTTGTCTGCCCCTCCATGAACGGAGCGGAATCTCAAGGCCATGGAGGTTTTCCAACGTTGGGAGTGTGGGATCCCCCTTCAAGGATTCCTTCTGCGGGACAATTGAGCACTGTTGGTCAGCTCCAGGACAATCCATATGGAATGACTGCAGTGCACCGTTCGAGGACTGATGCCAGGGAAGCCAGCCTTGCATTCCAATTGTCTCCTAGCAACAAGACAGTTGAGTTCTATGGCTCTGACTGAGCAATCGGGGCGGCTGTGTTGAAATGGACTTTCCCGAGGTTGGGGCCTAATGTGTGTTTGTGTCCATGAGGGCCTTGGAATGGAGCGGTGGCACTGGGACCCTGAAGTATTCTCCTAAGCTTTTGACATAGGTCCCATGCACAAGTTTCCTCGTGGAGACGAGTTTTGTTCTGATGGGTGCCTCAGGAAACCCCCTATGCTGGTCTTGGAATCCAGGCTCTTGAGGAGATATGCCTGTAAACCAAAGCAATGGATCCGAATATGGCCTAGGGTCCTGTCTGGTTCCATCTTCTTCTCTGGGCACTTCCATTTATGGTATGAGTGTATGTAGATGCTCAGCTGGTGTCAGACCGCCCTTGTTTGTCCCGGGAGACCTACACTATTGGGATGGCCTTGGGTCTTTGGAGGTTTCTTCTAATTTGTACGATTTTGAACAATGGAATGGGCAGAATTCCCATGGATTGGGTAGGCACAGTCCTAATGTGTGGCTCCAGGGGCCCCAGCCTGGAGGGTGTGTGGCCCAGAAATTTGAGGACAGAAGTCTGAAAACACAAACTCAGCTTAGGTTGGGGACGTAGGTATGGCAGGTCCAATCTACAAACCATGAGAAGAACTCTTCAGGATATGAAGAAAGAGCGAGTCTGAGGCACTTGCTCAGGCTTTTGTCTCTGGATTTTGTATCAAAGATGGGCGTGGAATGTGGGGAGGCCTCATGGGCCATGGATGAATCTTCCACTCTGTTGATTTGGCCCGGTCCCAATTTCTTTCCATCAATCTGTGGAATGGGAGGTATCCTCTCAGGTTTGTTAATTCAGGTGTCCCAACCAAAGAGGAATTCCAAAGAAGAGCCCTGGGGAAGAGTGAAGGGACAACCCAAACGATGGTTAAAAATTGGGGCCTAGGGGCATGGCAGGCCCAATATGCTGTCTCGTCATCCAGCCACTGAGTGGCCTTACTTAAGGACTGGGCACAGCCTGAGAGTCACAATGTGTGTTTGTGACCAATGTGGCCGCGAGCATGGGCGGGGCCTCATGGGCCATACTGGTTTCAACTACACTGAACTTAGGACAATATGCCAATCACAAGGTCTCTTGCCATGGGGAAGGAGCTCTGATTTCTGCATCATTTTCAACCCTGGGCAGTGGTTGGATATAAGGTCTAGGATGTGAAGTCTGAAAACCGCAGTTGGGAAGAGATGACTACCTAAAGCCATGGCGGGTCTGATGTGCTCAGTGTGCGGTCAGCTGCCTGGGTGTTGGTCCGGAGTTTCGGGTTCAGGTTGTGTCAGACAGTGCATTAGTGCCCAGGTTAGACTATATAATTTAGGTACAGTCGAGTGCCGTTTAAGTTTATCCTCATTTGAAGTGCCTGGGCAAATCATTAGTCAAGATATTTTTTCTAGAGGGGCGGCAGGGTGCTGCGTTGTGGGTCCGGAATTGCCAAACTTGAGGGCTTCTGGGCCAGGAGTATGAGGACAGAAGTCTGAGAACACAAGCTAGACTTGGGCTTCAGGCCGAGGGCACGGCAGGTACCGCCTGCAGATCTGAAACAATATCTCTTGCATCTGAAGTCAAGGCGAGGATCAGACTCTGCCTCGGGTTGGAGTTTCTGTGCATGACTGCCCCTTCATGAACGGAGCAGAATCTCAAGGCCATGGAGGTTTTCCCACGTTGGGAGTTGTGGGATGCCCCCTTCAAGGATTCCTTCTGCGGGACAATTGAGACTTGTTGGGCAGCTCCAGGATATCCCATATGGAAGTACTCCAGAGCACCGTTCGGGGATGGATGTCAGAGAAGTGGGCCTTGCATTCCAATTTTCTCCTAGCAACAAGACAGTTGAGATCTGAAGACTCTGCGGTAGCAAACGGGTTGGCTAGTTGAAATGGACTTTCCCGAGAATGGGGCCTGATATGTGTTTGTTTCCATGAGGGCATTGGAATGGGGCGGTGGCACCGGGACCCTGAAGTATTCTCCTAAGCTTTTGAAATAGGTCCCATGCACAAGTTTCCTTGTGGAAACGAGATTTGTTCTGATTGGTGCCTCAGGAAATCCCCTATGTTGGTCTGGAATCCAGGCTTTTGAGGAGACAAGCCTGTAAACCAAAGCAATGGATCTGATTATGGCCTAGGGTCCTGTATGGTTCCATCTTCTTCTCTGGGGACATCCATCTATGGTATGAGTGGAGGTTGATGCTCAGCTGGTGTCAGACCGCCCTTGTTCATACCGGGAAACCTACACTATTGTGATGGCCTCGGGAAATTTGGAGGGTTCTCCTAATTTGTACGATTTTGGACAATGGAATGGGCAGTGTTCCCATGGATTGGGTAGGCACAGTCCTAATGTGTGGCTCCAGGGGCCCCAGCCCGGAGGGAGAGTGGCCCAGGAATTTGAGGACAGAAGTCTGAAAACACAAACTCAGCTTACGTTTGGGGAAGTACGTATGGCAGGTCCAATCTACAAACCATGAGAAGAACTCTTCAGGATATGAAGAAAGATCGAGTCTGAGGCACCTGCTCAGGCTTTTGTCTCTGGATTTTGTATCAAATATGGGCGTGGAACGTGGGGAGGCCTCATGGGCCATGGACGAATCTTCCTCTCTGTGGATTTGTCCCAGTCCCAATTTCTTTCCGTCAATCTGTGGGATGGGAGTTCTCCTCTCAGGTTTGTTACCTCAGGTGTCCCAACCAAAGAGGAATTCCAAAGCAGAGCTCTGGGGAAGAGTGAAGGGACAACCCAAACTATGTTTAAAAATTGGGACCTAGGGGCATGGCAGGCCCAATATGCTGTCTCTTCATCCAACCACTGAGAGGCCTTACTTGAGGACTGGACACAGGCTGAGGGTCACAATGTGTGTTTGTGACCAATGTGGCCCGCGAGCATGGGCGGGGCCTCATGGGCCACACTGGTTTCAACTACACTGGACTTTGGATAACATGCCAATCACAAGGTCTCTTGCCATGAGGAAGGTGTTCTGATGTCTGCATCATTTTCAACCCTGGGCAGTGGTTGGAGATAAGGTCTAGGTTCTGAAGCCTGAAAAACCGAAGTTGGGAAGAGATGACGACCTAAGGCCATGGCGGGTCTGATATGCTCAGTGTGCGGTCAGCTGCCTGGGTGTTGGTCAGGAGGTTCTGGCTCAGGTTGTGTCAGACAGTGCATTAGTGCCCAGGTTTGACTATATGATTTGGGTACAGTCGAGTGCCGTGTAGGTTTATCCTCATTTGATGTGCCTGGGCTGCTCTTAGGCAAGATATTTTTTATAGATGGCAGGCAGAGTGCTGCATTGTGAGTCCGGAATTGCCAAACTTGAGGGCTTCTGGGCCAGGAGTGTGAGTACAGAAGTCTGAGAACACAAGCTAAACTTGGGCTTCAGGCAGAGGGCACAGCATGTACCCCCTGCAGAGTGAACCAATATCTCAAGCATCTGAAGTCACGGTGAGGATCAGATGTTGGCTCAGGTTGGAGTTTCTGTGCATGACTGCCCCTTCATGAACAGAGCGGAATCTCAAGGCCATGGAGGTTTTCCCACGTTGGGAGTTGTGGGATGCCCCCTTCAAGGATTCCTTCTGCGGGACAATTGAGACCTGTTGGTCAGCTCCAGGACATCCCATATGGAATGACTCCAGAGCACCGTTCGAGGATCGATGCCAGGGAATCCCGCCTCGCATTCCAATTTTCTCCCAGCAACAAGACAGTTGAGTTTTGATGGCTCTGCTGGAGCAATCGGGGCGGCTGTGTTGAAATGGACTTTCCCGAGGTTGGGGCCTAATGTGTGTTTGTGTCCATGAGGGCCTTGGAATGGGGCGGTGACACCGGGACCCTGAAGTATTCTCCTAAGCTTTTGACATAGGTCCCATGCACAAGTTACCTTGTGGAAACGAGATTTGTTCTGATGGGTGCCTCAGGAAACCCCCTATGCTGGTCTTGGAATCCAGGCTTTTGAGGAGACATGTCTTTAAACCAAAGCAATGGATCCGAATATGGCCTAGGGTCCTGTCTGGTTCCATCTTCTTCTCTGGGGACATCCATTTATGATATGAGTGGAGGTAGATGCTCAGCTGGTGTCAGACCGCCCTTGTTTGTCCCCGGAGACCTACACTATTTGAATGGCCTCGGGGACTTTGGAGATTTCTCCTAATTTGTACGATTTTGGATAATGAAATGGGCAGAATGCCCATGGATTGGATAGGCACAGTCCTAATGTGTGGCTCCAGGGGCCCCAGCCTGGAGGGTGTGTGGCCCAGGAATCTGAGGACAGAAGTCTGAAAACACAAACTCAGCTTAGGTTGGGAACGTAGGTATGGCAGGGCCAATCTACAAACCATGAGAAGGACTCTTCAGGATATGAAGAAAGAGCGAGTCTGAGGCACTTGCTCAGGCTTTTGTCTCTGGATTTTGTATCAAAGATGGGCGTGGAACGTGGGGAGGCCTCATGGGCCATGGACGAATCTTCCTCTCTGTGGATTTGGCCCGGTCCCAATTTCTTTCCGTCAATCTGTGGGATGGGAGGTCTCCTCTCAGGTTTGTTACCTCAGGTGTCCCAACCAAAGAGGAATTTCAAAGCAGAGCCCTGGGGAAGAGTGAAGGGACAACCCAAACGATGGTTATAAATTGGGGCCTAGGGGCATGGCAGACCCAATATGCTGTCTCTTCATCCAGCCACTGAGTGGCCTTACTTAAAGACTGGGCACAGGCTGAGGGTCAGCATGTGTGTTTGTGACCAATGTGACCCGCGAGCATGGGCGGGGCCTCATGGCTCACACTGGTTTCAACTACACTGAACTTTGGGTAACATGCCAATCACAAGGTCTCTTGCCATGGGGAAGGAGCTCTGATTTCTGCATCATTTTCAACCCTGGGCCGTGGTTGGAGATAAGGTCTAGGTTCTGAAGCCTGAAAACCACAGTTGGGAAGTGATGACGATCTAAGGCCATGTCGGGGCTCATGTGCTCAGTGTGCGGTCAGCTGCCTGGGTGTTGGTCCAGAGTTTCGGGTTCAGGTTGTGTCAGACAGTGCATTAGTGCCCAGGTTAGACTATATAATTTAGGTACAGTCGAGTGCCGTGTAAGTTTATCCTCATTTGAGGTGCCTGGGAAAATCATTAGGCAATATATTTTTCCCAGAGGGCAGGCATATTGCTGTATTGAGGGTCCGGAATTGCCAAACTTGAGGGCTTCTGGGCCAAGAGTGTGAGGACAAGTCTGAGAACAGAAGCTAGACTTGGGCTTCAGGCCGAGGGCACGGCTGGTACCCCCTGCAGATCTGAACGAATATCTCATGCTTCTGAAGTCACGGCGAGGATCAGACGTTGGCTCGGGTTGGAGTTTCTGTGCATGACTGCCCCTTCATGAACGGAGCGGAATCTCAAGGCCATGGAGGTTTTCCCACGTTGGGAGTTGTGGGATGCCCCCTTCAAGGATTCCTTCTGTGGGACAATTGAGACCTGTTGGGCAGCTCCAGGATATCCCATATGGAAGGACTCCAGAGCACCGTTCGGGGTGGATGCCTGGGAAGCGGGCCTCGCATTCCAAATGGCTCCTTGCAACAAGACAGTTGAGATCGGATAGCTCTGCGGGAGCAACCGGCGTGGCTGAGTTGAAATGGACTTTTAGGATCGGGCCCATTGTGTGTTTGTGTCCATGAGGGCCTTGGAATGGGGCGTTGGCACCGGGACCCTGAAGTATTCTCCTAAGCTTTTGACATACCTCCCATGCACAAGTTTCCTTGTGGAGATGAGATTTGTTCTGAGGGGTGCCTCAGGAAACCCCCTATGCTGGTATTGGAAATCAGGCTTTTGAGGAGACATGCCTGTAAACCAAAACAATGGATCCGATTATGGCCTAGGGTCCTGTCTGGTTCAATCTTCTTCTCTGGTGATATCCATCTATGGAATGAGTGGAGGGAGATGCTCACCTGGTGTCACACCGCCCTTGTTTGTCCCTGGAGACCTACACTATTGGGATGGCCTCGGGGACTTTGGAGAGTTTTCTTAATTGGTGAGATTTTGGCCAATGGAATGGGCAGAATTCCCATGGATTGGGTAGGCACAGTCCTAATGTGTGGCTCCAGGGGCCCCAGCCTGGAGGGTGTGCGGCCCAGGACTTTGAGGACAGAAGTCTGAAAACACAAACTCAGCTAAGGTTTTGGGACGTAGGTATGGGAGGCCCAATCTACAAACCATGAGAAGTACCCCTCAGGATATGAAGAAAGAGCGAGTCTGAGGCACTTGCTCAGGCTTTTGTCTCTGGATTTTGTATCAACAATGGCTGTAGAATGTGGGGAGGCCTCATGGGATATGGACGAATCTTCCTCTCTATGGATTTGGCCCGGTCCCAATAGTTTTTCTTCAATTGTCGGATGGGAGGTCTCCTTTCAGGTTTATTACCTCAGGTGTCTGAACAAAATAGGAATTCCAAAGCAGAGCCCTGGGGAAGAGTGAAGGGACAACCCAAACTATGGTTAAAAATTGGGGCCTAGGTGCATGGCAGGCCCAATATGCTGTCTCTTCATCCAGCCACTGAGAGGCCTTACTTGAGGACTGGGCTCATGCTGAGGGTCACAATGTGTGTTTGTGACCAATGTGGCCCGCGAGCATGGGCGGGGCCTCATGGGCCACACTGGTTTCAACTACACTGGACTTTGGACAACCTGCCAAAGACAAGGTCTCTGGCCATGGGGAATGTGTTCTGATATCTGCATCATTTTCAACCCTGGGCAGTGGTTGGAGATAAGGTCTAGGTTCTGAAGCCTGAAAAACCGAAGTTGGGAAGAGATGACGACCTAAGGCCATGGCCGGTCTGATATGCTCAGTGTGCGGTCAGCTGCCTGGGTGTTGGTCAGGAGGTTCGGGCTCAGGTTGTGTCAGTCAGTGCATTAGTCCCAGGTTAGACTATATGATTTGGGTACAGTCGAGTGCCGTATAGGTTTATCCTCATTTGAGGTGCCTGGGGAGCTCAATAGGCAAGATATTTTTTCTAGAGGGCAGGCAGAGTGCTGCACTTTGGTTCCAGAATTGCCAAACTTGAGGGCTTCTGGGCCAGGAGTGTGAGGACAGAAGTCTGAGAACACAAGCTAGACTTGGGCTTCAGGCCGAGGGCACGGCAGGTACCTCCTGCAGATCTGAACCAATATTTCATGCATCTGAAGTCACGGCGAGGATCAGACGTTGGCTCGGGTTGGAGTTTCTGTGCATGACTGCCCCTTCATGAACGGAGCGGAATCTCAAGGCCATGGAGGTTTTCCCACGTTGGGAGTTGTGGGATGCCCCCTTCAAGGATTCCTTCTGCGGGACAATTGAGACCTGTTGGTCAGCTCCAGGACATCCCATATGGAATGACTCCAGAGCACCGTTCGAGGATCGATGCCAGGGAATCCCGCCTCGCATTCCAATTTTCTCCTAGCAACAAGACAGTTGAGTTTTGATGGCTCTGCGGGAGCAATCGGGGCAGCTGTGTTGAAATGGACTTTCCCGAGGTTGGGCCTAATGTGTGTTTGTGTCCATGAGGGCCTTGGAATGGGGCGGTGACACCGGATCCCTGAAGTATTCTCCTAAGCTTTTGACATAGGTCCCATGCACAAGTTTCCTTGTGGAAACGAGATTTGTTCTGATGGGTGCCTCAGGAAACCCCCTATGCTGGTCTTGGAATCCAGGCTTTTGAGGAGACATGTCCGTAAACCAAAGCAATGGATCTGAATATGGCCTAGGGTCCTGTCTGGTTCCATCTTCTTCTCTGGAGATATCCATCTATGGAATGAGTGGGGGTTGATGCTCACGTGGTGTTAGACCGCCCTTGTTTGTCCCCGGAGATCTACACTATTGGGATGGCCTCGGGGACTTTAGAGGTTTCTCCTAATTTGTACGATTTTGGACAATGGAATGGGCAGAATTCCCATGGATTGGGTAGGCACAGTCCTAATGTGTGGCTCCAGGGGCCCAAGCCAGGAGGGTGTGTTGCCCAGGACTTTGAGGACAGATCTAAAAATACAAACTCAGCTCAGGTTTTGGGACGTAGGTATGGCAGGCCCAATCTACAGACCATGAGAAGAACTCTTCAGGATATGAAGAAAGAGCGAGTCTGAGGCACTTGCTCAGGCTTTTGTCTATGGATTGTGAATCAACGATGGCCATGGATGTGGGGAGGCCTCATGGGCCATGGACGAATCTTCCTCTCTGTGGATTTGTCCCAGTCCCAATTCTTTTTCGTCAATCTGTGGAATGGGAGGTCGCCTTTCACATTTGTTACCTCAGGTGACCCAACCAAAGAGTAATTACAAAGCACAGCCCTGGGGAAGAGTGAAGGGACAACCCAAACAATGTTTAAAAATTGGGACCTAGGGGCATGGCAGGCCCAATCTGCTGTCTCTTCATCCAACCACTGAGAGGCCTTACTTGAGGACTGGGCACAGGCTGAGGGTCACAATGTGTCTTTGTGACCAATGTGGCCCGCGAGCATGGGCGGGGCCTCATGGGCCACACTGGTTTCAACTACACTGGAATTTGGACAACATGCTAATCACAAGGTCTCTTGCCATGAGGAAGGTGTTCTGATGTCTGCATTATTTTCAACCCTGGGCAGTTGTTGGAGATAAGGTCTAGGTTCTGAAGCCTGAAAAACCGAAGTTGGGAAGAGATGACGACATAAGGCCATGGCGTGTCTGATATGATGACTCCAGAGCACCGTTGAAAGATGAATGCCAGGGAAGCCCGCCTCGCATTCCAATTGTCTCCTAGCAACAAGACAGTTGAGGCCGGATGGCTCTGGGAGAACAACCGGGGTGGCTGAGTTGAAATGGACTTTCCCGAGGATGGGGCCTAATATGTGTTTGTGTCCATGAGGGCCTTAAAATGGGGGGGTGGCACCGGGACCCTGAAGGTTCTCCTAAGCTTTTGACATAGCTCCCATGCACAAGTTTCCCTGTGGAGACGAGATTTGTTCTGATAGGTGCCTCAGGAAATCACTTATGCTGGTATTGGAATCCAGGCTTTTGAGGAGACACTCCTGTACCAAAGCAATGGATCCGATTATGGCCTAGGGTCCTGTCTGGTTCCATCTTCTTCTCTGGAGATATCCATCTGTGGAATGAGTGGGGGTAGATGCTCACGTGGTGTTAGACCGCCCTTGTTTGTCCCCGGAGATCTACACTATTGGGATGGCCTCGGGGACTTTGGAGGGTTCTCCTAATTTGTACGATTTTGGACAATGGAATGGGCAGAATTCTCATGCATTGGGTAGGCAGAGTCCTAATGTGTGGCTCCAGGGGCCCCAGCCAGGAGTGTGTGTTGCCCAGGACTTTGAGGACAGAAGTCTGAAAATACAAACTCAGCTCAGGTTTTAGGACGTAGGTATGGCAGGCCCAATCTACAGACCATGAGGAGAACTCTTCAGGATATGAAGAAAGAGCGAGTCTGAGGCACTTGCTCAGGCTTTTGTCTCTGGATTGTGAATCAACGATGGCCATGGATGTGGGGAGGCCTCATGGGCCATGGACGAATCTTCCTCTCTGTGGATTTGTCCCAGTCCCAATTCTTTTTAGTCAATCTGTGGAATGGGAGGTCGCCTTTCACATTTGTTACCTCAGATGACCCAACCAAAGAGTAATTACAAAGCACAGCCCTGGGGAAGAGTGAAGGGACAACCCAAACTATCGTTAAAAATTGGGGCCTAGGGGCATGGCAGGCCCAATATGCTGTCTCTTCATCCAGCCACTGAGAGGCCATACTTGAAGACTGGGCTCAGGCTGAGGGTCACAATGTGTGTTAGTGACCAATGTGGCCTGCGAGCAAGAGCGGGGCCACATGGGCCACACTGGTTTCAACTACACTGACTTTGTACAACATGCCAATCACAAGGTCTCTTGCCATGGGGAAGGTGTTCTGATGTCTGCATCATTTTCAACCCTGGGCAGTGGTTGAAGATAAGGTCCTGGTCTGAAGCCTGAAAAACCGAAGTTGGGAAGAGATGACGACCTAAGGCCATGGCGGGTCTGATATGCTAAGTGTGCGGTCAGCTGCCTGGGTGTTGGTCAGGAGGTTCTGGCTCAGGTTGTGTCAGACAGTGCATTAGTGCCCAGGTTAGACTATATAATTTGGGTGGCCTCAGGGGCCTTGGAGCTTTTCCCTAATGTGTAGGGTTGTGGTGAATGGATTGGGCACACTTTCCTAGGAGAGGCAGGCACAATCTATCGCTGTGGCTAGAGCCCTAGCCTGGAGGTTGTGTGGGTCCAGGCTGTGGGCACAGAAGTCTGAAAACACAAACTCAGCTTATGAGTGGTGCCTAGGGTATGGCAGGCCGGATGTACAGCCCGAGAGGGAGCTGCTCGTCCTCTGAAACAGGGCGAGTGGAGGGCGTTCCCTCAGGCTTTTGTCTCTGGATGTTGTGTCCGGGATAGCCGTGGATTGGAGGGGTGGCCTCAGGGACTGTGGACGAGTATCCCTCTATGGGGATTTGTCCCAGCTCCCAAGAGTTTGGGGTCATTTTGTGGGAAGGGTGGAGTCCTGCTGTTTGGCTCATGTGTCTCTCCAAGAAAGGGATTCCAGAGCAGAGCCCCAGGTACGGGTGGGGCGACTGGAAAACTCAAACACTGGTGAGGATTGGGTGCCTAGGGGCTTGGCAAGCCCCATATGCGGGCTCCTGGCCCTGGCCTTGACAGGCCTTTCTTTGACATGGGGCTCATGCTGAGGGTCACAGTGTGAATTTGTGCCCAAGCAGCACTCAAGTTTGGGCGTGGCATCAGGGGCATGAAGGTTTCTCCCACCCTGAAGGTGTGACTCCATGCCAAGAGCAAGCTTTATAGCCATGGGAAAGGAGGAGTTCTGTTTTATGCTTGCGATACCCAGCTGTGTGGAGTATTGATATAATATCTAGGTTCAGATATCTGAAAACCAAGATTAGGAAGAGGTGACGGCATAAGACCATGGCGTGTCCGAAGTGCTGGGTGTGCGGCCACCTTTCTCCTTGTCTGTCTGGACGTCTGGCTTCAGGCTGTGTCAGACAGAACATGAGTGCCCAGAGCAGCCTATCCAGTTCGGGTACCGTCGAGGCCCGAACAGGTTGATCCTCATCTGGGTTTTCTGGAGAGCCCCACAGGGAAACGATTTTCTTCCGTTGGGCAGACCCTGGGCTGTGTTGTGGTTCTGGAGATCCTAGTCCGGAGGGCTTGTTTGCCAGGAGTGTGAGGAAGGAAGTCTGAAAACACAAGCTAGCGTGATGTTTGGGACCGAGGGCACGGCAGTCCCACTCTGCAGAGGCTGAATTGAGATCTAATGCACTGAGGTCATGTCAACTATGAGACGTGCCTCAGGCTAGAGTTTTTGTCCAGCATGGCCTCTTCCTGAAGGGTGTGGCTGCTTCATGAGGCCAGGGGTGTTTGCCTACGATGGGATTTGTGAACTACTCCAAACCTCAAGTTTTCCTTCTGCACGACAGTCGAGTCCTATTGGATGGTTCCTGAGGCCCCATACGGAAAGACTCGAGAACAGGTGTCTAAGCATGGATGCCTGGGAATGCCACCTCATATTCCCACTCTTTAGTCAGGAAAAGGCAGGCTCAATCTGCAGGCTCCAGGGTGAGCTACCTAGAGGGGAGAGTTAAAATGGACTCTCCTGAAGATGAGTCCTACTGTGGGTTGGTTTACTGGGAGACCTTGGAATGTGGAGGTGGCTCAGGGACTCTGCAGGATTCTCCAACCTGAGGTGTTTGACACGGCCCCAACAAGGAAGCTTCCCATGTGGAGACAAGAGGAGTTCTGTTCAGTGCCTCAGGAAAGCCCCATATCATGTTCTTCGAACCAAAGCCTCTGAGGAGTGACACCTGGAAACCAAAGCAAGAGTTGAGATTAGGGTCTAAGTGCCTGTCCGCCTCAACCTTCTATCTCTGTTGACATCTGTGTGCATGCCTTCGTGGAGGTAGCAGCTCAGCTTGTGTCCAAATGCCCCTGTGTGTCCAGGGAGGCTCCCAGTAGTAGGATGTCCTCGGGGGACTTGAGGTTTCTCATATTCTGGAGGTGTGTGGCCAAAGGAATGGACAGAGTTTCCCAGGAGAGAGCAGGCATGGTCCTGTGGTATGGCTCCAGAGGACCCAGCCTAGAGGCTGTGTTTGCCAGCGCTGTGGGGACAGATGTCTGAAAAAGCAAACTTGGCTCAGGTAGGGGCCAAGGTAATGGCAGGCCTGATCTCCAGTCCGAGAGGGGAGATCCTCTGGATATCAAATGAGGGCAAGTGGCAGGCAGTCGCTCAGGCTTTTGTCTCTGGGTGTTGCGTTCACAGTGGCCGTTCAGGGTAGGGGTTGCTTCAGGGGCCGAGGAAGAGCCTTCCTCTCGGGGGATTGTCCAAGCTCCCAAGTGTTTGGGTTCATTCTGTGGTAAGGGAAGAGTACTGTTTTCTGCCACAGGGGACCCCCAGGAGAGGGACTCTAGAGCACAGCAGCGGGTTCCCTCAACTGGAATACACACCATCTAGTTAGTCCTGCGTGCCTATGGGCATGGCAAGCCACATATGCGGGCTCTTGGTCCAATCACTGAGAGGCGTTACTTGAATAAGGTACTCACGCTGAGGGTCACAATGTGTGTTTGTGCCCAAGGCGGCCCTCACACATGGGCGTGGCCTCATGGGCCATGCCGTTTTCTCCTACACTGAAGGTTTGTATCACTGCCAGCAGCAAGGTTTCTTGCCATGGGGAAGGAAGGGTTCTGACTTGTGCATCAGGTTCCCCCCTGTGCAGGGATTGGAGATAAGGTCTAGGTTCTGATGACTGAAAACCCAGGTTGGGAATGGATGGTGGCCTAAGGCAGTGGCGGGTCCAATGTGCTGGGTGTGCAGCCAGCAGTTTCGGTGTCTGTTGGAAGGTCTGGGCTCAGGCTATTTGCGACAGAGCATCAGTGTTTAAGGTAGCCTATTCAATTGGGGTGTTGCCGAGGGCCAAGCAGTTTGATCCTCATTGGGGTTTCTGGGCAGCACCATAGACAAAGTTTTTCTCCTGGGAGGCAAGCGGAGTGCTTCATTGTGGCCCCAGAATTCCCAGTAGGGAGGGTTTGTGGGCCAGGAGTGTGAGGACGGAAGTCTAGGAACACAAGCTAAAGTGAGGATTGGAGCCAAGGGCAGAGCAGGCCCACTAGGCAGAGGCTGAATCAAAATCTCCTCCATCTGAAGTCAGGCTGAGGATCAGACTTTGGCTGAGGCTGGAGTATGTGTCCATGATGGCACCTTCATGAAGCGGGGGCCTCATGAGGCCAAGGAAGTTTTCCCACGCTGAGTTTGGAGGTTGCCCCAAACCACCAGGTTTCCTTCTGTGGGACATTCGAGTCCTGTTGCATGGCTCCAGGACATACCATACGGAAGGACTGGAGAGCACGGTTCGAAGGATGGATCCCTGTACAGCATGCCTCGCATTCCCATTGGCCATTAGCCACAAGATATGTTTGATCTGCTGCCTCTGGGGCACGCTAACCAGGGGGCTGAGTTGAAATGGCCTCTCCTGAGGATGCATCATAATGTGCGTTTGGGTCCATGGAAACCTTGGAATGTGCTGGTTGTTCAGTGGCCCTGCGGAACTCTCCAACCTGAAGGGTTTGATACATCCCCAGAAAGTAAGCTCCCCATTTGGAGACGAGAGAGGTTTGGTTTGGTGCCTCAGAAAAGCCCCGTGTGCTGGTCTATGAAAACAGACCTCTGAGGACGGACACATGGAAACCAAAGCTAAGGTTCAGATTAGGGCCTGTGGGCCTGTCCATTTCAACCTTCTGTCTCTGGGGACACTGTCTGAGAGTCTAAGTGGAGATAGTTGCTCCGCTGGTGTCAGAGAGCCCCTCTTAGTCCAGGGTGGCCTACACTATTGATGGCCTCAGGTACCTTGGAGCTTTTCCCTAACATGTAGGGTTGTGGTCAATGGATTCGGCACAATTTCCTTGGAGAGGGCAGGCACAATCTTTCGCTGTGGCTCCAGAGGCCCTTGCCTGGCGGTTGTGTGGGTCCAGGCTGTGGGCACAGAAGTCTGAAAACACAAACGCAGCTTATGAGTGGCGCCTAGGGTATGGCAGGCCGGATGTACAGCCCGAGAGGGAGCTCCTGGGCCTCTGATACAAGGGCGAGTGGGAGGCCTTCCTTCAGGCTTTTGTCTCTGGATGTTGTGTCCGAGATAGCCGTGGATTGGAGGGGTGGCCTCAGGGACTGTGGACGAGTATCCCTCTCTGGGGATTTGTCCCAGCTCCCAAGAGTTTGGGGTCATTTTGTGGGAAGGTTGGAGTTGTGTTGTCTAGCTCATGTGTCTCTCCAAGAAAGGGATTCCAGAGCAGAGCCACAGGTACGGGAGGGGCGACTGGAAAACTCAAACACTGGTGAGGATTGGGTGCATAGGGGCTTGGCAAGCCCCATATCCGGGCTCTTGGCCCAGGCCCTGACAGGCCTTTCTTTGACATGGGGCTCATGCTGAGGGTCAGAGTGTGAATTTGTGCCCAAGCAGCACTCAAGTTTGGGCGTGGCATCAGGAAACATGAAGGTTTCTCCCACCCTGAAGGTGTGACTCCATGCCAAGAGCAAGCTTTACAGCCACGGGGAGGGAGGAGTTCTGTGTTGTGCTTGCGATACCCAGCTGTGTGGAGAATTCATATAGTGTCTAGGTTCAGATATCTGAAAACCAAGGTTAGGAAGAGGTGACGGCATAAGACCATGGCGTGTCCGAAGTGCTGGGTGTGCGGCCAGCTGTCTCCTTGTCTGTCTGGACGTCTGGCTTCAGGCTGTGTCAGACAGAGCATGAGTGCCCAGAGCAGCCTATCCAGTTCGGGTACCGTCGAGGCCCGAGCATGGTGATCCTCATCTGGGTTTTCTGGAGGGAGCCCCACAGGGAAACCTTTCTCTTCCCTTGGGCAGACCCTGGGCTGGGTTGTGGTTCTGGAGTTCCTAGTCCGGAGGGCTTGTTTGCCAGGAGTGTGAGGAAGGAAGTCTGAAAACACAAGCTAGCGTGAGGTTTGGGACCGATGGCACGGCAGGCCCACTCTGAGAGGCTGAATCGAGATCTCCTGCACTGAGGTCATTTCAACTATGAGACGTGCCTCAGGCTAGAGTTTTTGTCCAGCATGGCCTCTTCCTGAATGGTGTGGGGGCCTCATGAGGCCAGGAAGGTTTGCCTACGATGGGATTTGTGAACTACTCCAAACCTCAAGGTTTCCTTCTGCACGAAAGTCGAGTGCTATTGGATGGTTCCAGGAGGCCCCATACGGAAAGACTCGAGAGCAGGTGTCTAAGCATGGATGCCTGGGAACGCCACCTCATATTCCCACTCTTTAGTCAGGACAAGGCAGGCTCAATCTGTGGGCTCCTGGGTGAGCTACCCAGAGGGGAGAGTTGAAATGGACTCTCCTGAAGATGAGTCCTACTGTGGCTTGGTGGCCTGGGAGACCTTGGAATGTGGAGGTGGCTCAGGGACTCTGCAGGATTCTCCAACCTGAGGTGTTTGACACGGCTCCAACAAGGAAGCTTCCCATGTGGAGACGAGAGAAGTTCTGTTCAGTGCCTCAGGAAAGCCCCATATCCTGTTCTTCGAACCAAAGCCTCTGAGGAGTGACACCTGGAAAACAAAGCAAGAGTTGAGATTAGAGCCTAAGGGCCGGTCCTGCTCAACCTTCTATCTCTGTTGACATCTGTGTGCAAGCCTTCATGTAGGTAGCAGCTCAGCTTGTGTCCGAAGGCCCCTGTGTGTGCAGGGAGGCTCCCGGTAATGGTATGTCCTCGGGGGCCTTGAGGTTTCATATTCTGGAGGTGTGTGGCCAAAGGAATGGACAGAGTTTCCCAGGAGAGAGCAGGCAGGGTCCTGTGGTATGGCTCCAGAGGACCCAGCCTAGAGGCTGTGTTTGCCAGGGCTGTGGGGACAGATGTCTGAAAAAGCAAACTTGGCTCAGGTAGGGGCCAAGGTAATGGCAGGCCTGATACCAGTCCGAGAGGGGAGATCCTCTGGATATCAAAGGAGGGCAAGTGGGAGGCAGTCGCTCAGGCTATTGTCTCTGGGTGTTGCGTTCACAGTGGCCGTTCAGCGTAGGGGTTGCTTCAGGGGCTGAGGAAGACCTTCCTCTCAGGGGATTGTCCAAGCTCCCAAATGTTTGTGTTCATTCTGTGGGAAGGGAAGAGTACTGTTTTCTGCCACAGGGGACCCCCCAGGAGAGGGACTCTAGAGCACAGCAGTGGGTTTCCTCAACTGGAATACACACCATCTAGTTAGTCCTGCGTGCCTATGTGCATGGCAAGCCACATATGCGGGCTCTTGGTCCAATCACTGAGAGGCGTTACTTGAATAAGGTACTCACGCTGAGGGTCACAATGTGTGTTTGTGCCCAAGGCGGCCCTCACACATGGCCGTGGCCTCATGGGCCATGCCGTTTTCTCTTACACTGAAGGTTTGACTCACTGCCAGCAGCAAGGATTCTGCCATGGGGAAGGAGGGGTTCTGACTTGTGCATCAGGTTCCCCCCTGTGCAGGGATTGGAGATAAGGTCTAGGTTCTGATGACTGAAAACCCAGGTTGGGAATGGATGGTGGCCTAAGGCAGTGGCGGGTCCAATGTGCTGGGTGTGCAGCCAGCTGTGTCGGTGTCTGTTGGAAGGTCTGGGCTCAGGCTATTTGCGACAGAGCATCAGTGTTTAAGGTAGCCTATGCAATTGGGGTGTTGCCGAGGGCCAAGCAGTTTGATCCTCATTTGGGGTTTCTGGGCAGCACCATAGACAAAGTTTTTCTCCTGGGAGGCAGGCGGAGTGCTTCATTGTGGCCCCAGAATTCCCAGTAGGGAGGGTTTGTGGGCCAGGAGTGTGAGGACAGAAGTCTAGGAACACAAGCTAAAGTGAGGATTGGAGCCAAGGGCAGAGCAGGCCCACTAGGCAGAGGCTGAATCAAAATCTCCGGCATCTGAAGTCAGGCTGAGGATCAGACGTTGGCTGGGGCTGGAGTATGTGTCCATGATGGCACCTTCATGAAGCGGGGGCCTCATGAGGCCAAGGAAGTTTTCCCACGCTGAGTTTGGAGGTTGCCCCAAACCACCAGGTTTCCTTCTGTTAGACATTCGTGTCCTGTTGCATGGCTCCAGGACATACCATACGGAAGGACTGGAGAGCACGGTTCGAAGGATGGCTCCCTGTACAGCATGCCTCGCATTCCCATTGGCCATTAGCCACAAGATATGTTTGATCTGTTGCCTCTGGGGCACGCTAACCAGGGGGCTGAGTTGAAATGGCCTCTCCTGAGGATGCGTCATAATGTGCGTTTGGGTCCATGGAAACCTTGGAATGTGCTGGTTGTTCAGTGGCCCTGCGGAACTCTCCTACCTGAAGGGTTTGATACATCCCCAGTCAGTAAGCTCCCCATGTGGAGACGAGAGAGGTTTGGTTTGGTGCCTCAGAAAAGCCCCGTGTGCTGGTCTACGAAAACAGACCTCTGAGGACGGACACATGGAAACCAAAGCTAAGGTTCAGATTAGGGCCTGGGGGCCTGTCCATTTCAACATTCTGTCTCTGGGGACACTGTCTGAGAGTCTAAGTGGAGATAGTTGCTCCACTGGTGTCAGAGAGCCCCTCTTAGTCCAGGGTGGCCTACACTATTGATGGCCTCAGGGGCCTTGGACCTTTTCCCTAAACTGTAGGGTTGTGGTCAATGGATTGGGCACAATTTCCTTGGAGAGGGCAGGCACAATCTTTCGCTGTGGCTCCAGAGGCCCTAGCCTGGCGGTTGTGTGGGTCCAGGCTGAGGGCACAGAAGTCTGAAAACACAAATTCAGCTTATGAGTGGCGCCTAGGGTATGGCAGGCCGGATGTACAGCCCGAGAGGGAGCTCCTGGGCCTCTGAAACAAGGGCGAGTGGGAGGCGTTCCTTCAGGCTTTTGTCTCTGGATGTTGTGTACGAGATAGCCGTGGATTGGAGGGGTGGCCTCAGGGACTGTGAACGAGTATCCCTCTCTGGGGATTTGTCCCAGCTCCCAAGAGTTTGGGGTCATTTTGTGGGAAGGGTGGAGTCGTGTTGTCTGGCTCATGTGTCCCTCCAAGAAAGGGATTCCAGAGCAGAGCCCCAGATACGGTCGGGGCGACTGGAAAACTCAAACACTGGTGAGGATTGGGTGCATAGGGGCTTGGCAAGCCCCATATGCGGGCTCTTGGCCCAGGCCCTGACAGGCCTTTCTTTGACAACGGGCTCATGCTGAGGGTCAGAGTGTGAATTTGTGCCCAAGCAGCACTCAAGTTTGGGCGTGGCATCAGGGAACATGAAGGATTCTCCCACCCTGAAGGTGTGACTCCATGCCAAGAGCAAGCTTTACAGCCACGGGGAGGGAGGAGTTCTGTGTTGTGCTTGCGATACCCAGCTGTGTGGAGAATTGATATAATGTCTAGGTTCAGATATCTGAAAACCAAGGTTAGGAAGAGGTGACGGCATAAGACCATGGCGTGTACGAAGTGCTGGGTCTGCGGCCAGCTGTCTCCATGTCTGTCTGGACGTCTCACTTCAGGCTGTGTCAGACAGAGCATGAGTGCCCAGTGCAGCCTATCCAGTTCGGCTACCGTCGAGGCCCGAGCAGGTTGATCCTCATCTGGGTTTTCTGGAGAGAGCCCCACACGAAACGTTTTTCTTCCCTTGGGCAGACCCTGGGCTGGGTTGTGGTTCTGGAGTTCCTAGTCCGGAGGGCTTGTTTGCCAGGAGTGTGAGGAAGGAAGTCTGAAAACACAAGCTAGCGTGAGGTTTGGGACCGATGGCACGGCAGGCCCACTCTGAGAGGCTGAATCGAGATCTCCTGCACTGAGGTCATTTCAACTCTGAGACGTGCCTCAGGCTAGAGTTTTTGTCCAGCATGGCCTCTTCCTGAATGGTGTGGGGGCTTCATGAGGCCAGGGAAGTTTGCCTACGATGGGATTTGTGAACTACTCCAAACCTCAAGGTTTCCTTCTGCACGACAGTCGAGCGCTATTGGATGGTTCCAGGAGGCCCCATACGGAAAGACTCGAGAGCAGGTGTCTAAGCATGGATGCCTGGGTACGCCACCTCATATTCCCACTCTTTAGTCAGGACAAGGCAGGCTCAATCTGTGGGCTCCTGGGTGAGCTACCCAGAGGGGAGAGTTGAAATGGACTCTCCTGAAGATGAGTCCTACTGTGGCTTGGTGGCCTGGGAGACCTTGGAATGTGGAGGTGGCTCAGGGACTCTGCAGGATTCTCCAACCTGAGGTGTTTGACACGGCTCCAACAAGGAAGCTTCCCATGTGGAGACGAGAGAAGTTCTGTTCAGTGCCTCAGGAAAGCCCCATATCCTGTTCTTCGAACCAAAGCCTCTGAGGAGTGACACCTGGAAAACAAAGCAAGGGTTGAGATTAGAGCCTAAGGGCCTGTACGGCTCAACCTTCTATCTCTGTTGACATCTGTGTGCAAGCCTTCATTGAGGTAGCAGCTCTGCTTGTGTCCGAAGGCCCCTGTGTGTGCAGGGAGGCTCCCGGTAATGGTATGTCCTCGGGGGCCTTGAGGTTTCTCATATTCTGGAGGTGTGTGGCCAAAGGAATGGACAGAGTTTCCCAGGAGAGAGCAGGCATGGTCCTGTGGTATGGCTCCAGAGGACCCAGCCTAGAGGCTGTGTTTGCCAGGGCTGTGGGGACAGATGTCTGAAAAAGCAAACTTGGCTCAGGTAGGGGCCAAGGTAATGGCAGGCCTGATCTCCAGTCCGAGAGGGGAGATCCTCTGGATATCAAAGGAGGGCAAGTGGGAGGCAGTCGCTCAGGCTTTTGTCTCTGGGTGTTGCGTTCACAGTGGCCGTTCAGGGTAGGGGTTGCTTCAGGGGCCGAGGAAGAGCCTTCCTCTCGGGGGATTGTCCAAGCTCCCAAGTGTTTGGGTTCATTCTGTGGGAAGGGAAGAGTACTGTTTTCTGCCACAGGGGACCCCCCAGGAGAGGGACTCTAGAGCAAAGCAGTGGGTTCCCTCAACTGGAATACACACCATCTAGTTAGTCCTGGGTGCCTATGTGCATGGCAAGCCACATATGCGGGCTCTTGGTCCAATCACTGAAAGCGTTACCTGAATAAGGTACTCACGCTGAGGGTCACAATGTGTGTTTGTGCCCAAGGCGGCCCTCACACATGGGCGTGGCCTCATGGGCCATGCCGTTTTCTCCTACACTGAAGGTTTGACTCACTGCCAGCAGCAAGGTTTCTTGCCATGGGGAAGGAGGGTTTCTGACTTGTGCATCAGGTTCCCCCGTGTGCAGGGATTGGAGATAAGGTCTAGGTTCTGATGACTGAAAACCCAGGTTGGGAATGGATGGTGGCCTAAGGCAGTGGCGGGTCCAATGTGCTGGGTGTGCAGCCAGCTGTGTCGGTGTCTGTTGGAAGGTCTGGGCTCAGGCTATTTGCGACAGAGCATCAGTGTTTAAGGTAGCCTATGCAATTGGGGTGTTGCCGAGGGCCAAGCAGTTTGATCCTCATTTGGGGTTTCTGGGCAGCACCATAGATAAAGTTTTTCTCCTGGGAGGCAGGCAGAGTGCTTCATTGTGGCCCCAGAATTCCCAGTAGGGAGGGTTTGTGGGCCAGGAGTGTGAGGACGGAAGTCTAGGAACACAAGCTAAAGTGAGGATTGGACCAAGGGCAGAGCAAGCCCACTAGGCAGAGGCTGAATCAAAATCTCCTGCATCTGAAGTCAGGCTGAGGATCAGACGTTGGCTGAGGCTGGAGTATGTGTCCATGATGGCACCTTCATGAAGCGGGGGCCTCATGAGGCCAAGGAAGTTTTCCCACGCTGAGTTTGGAGGTTGCCCCAAACCACCAGGATTCCTTCTGTGGGACATTTGAGTCCTGTTGCATGGCTCCAGGACATACCATACGGAAGGACTGGAGAGCACGGTTCGAAGGATGGATCCCTGTACAGCATGCCTCGCATTCCCATTGGCCATTAGCCACAAGATATGTTTGATCTGCTGCCTCTGGGGCACGCTAACCAGGGGGCTGAGTTGAAATGGCCTCTCCTGAGGATGCGTCATAATGTGCGTTTGGGTCCATGGAAACCTTGGAATTTGCTGGTTGTTCAGTGGCCCTGCGGAACTCTCCTACCTGAAGGGTTTGATACATCCCCAGTAAGTAATCTCCCAATGTGGAGACGGGAGAGGTTTGGTTTGGTGCCTCAGAAAAGCCCCGTGTGCTGGTCTACGAAAACAGACCCCTGAGGACGGACACATGGAAACCAAAGCTAAGGTTCAAATTAGGGCCTGGGGGCCTGTCCATTTCAACCTTTTGTCTCTGAGGACTCTGTCTGAGAGTCTAAGTGGAGATAGTTGCTCCACTGGTGTCAGAGAGCCCCTCTTAGTCCAGGGTGGCCTACACTATTGATGGCCTCAGGGGCCTTGGAGCTTTTCCCTAACCTGTAGGGTTGTGTCAATGGATTGGGCACAATTTCCTTGGAGAGGGCAGGCACAATCTTTCGCTGTGGCTCCAGAGGCCCTAGCCTGGCGGTTGTGTGGGTCCAGGCTGAGGGCACAGAAGTCTGAAAACACAAATTCAGCTTAAGAGTGGCGCCTAGGGTATGGCAGGCCGGATGTACAGCCCGAGAGGGAGCTCCTGGGCCTCTGAAACAAGGGCGAGTGGGAGGCGTTCCTTCAGGCTTTTGTCTCTGGATGTTGTGTCCGAGATAGCCGTGGATTGGAGGGGTGGCCTCAGGGACTGTGAACGAGTATCCCTCTCTGGGGATTTGTCCCAGCTCCCAAGAGTTTGGGGTCATTTTGTGGGATGGGTGGAGTCGTGTTGTCTGGCTCATGTGTCTCTCCAAGAAAGGGATTCCAGAGCAGAGCCCCAGGTACGGGCGGGGCGACTGGAAAACTCAAACACTGGTGAGGATTGGGTGCATAGGGGCTTGGCAAGCCCCATATGCGGGCTCTTGGCCCAGGCCCTGACAGGCCTTTCGTTGACATGGGGCTCATGCTGAGGGTCAGAGTGTGAATTTGTGCCCAAGAAGCACTCAAGTTTGGGCGTGGCATCAGGAACCATGAAGGTTTCTCCCACCCTGAAGGTGTGACTCCATGCCAAGAGCAAGCTTTACAGCCACGGGGAGGGAGGAGTTCTGTGTTGTGTTTGCGATACCCAGCTGTGTGGAGAATTGATATAATGTCTAGATTCAGATATCTGAAAACCAAGGTTAGGAAGAGGTGACGGCATAAAACCATGGCGTGTCCGAAGTGCTGGGTGTGCGGCCAGCTGTCTCCTTGTCTGTCTGGACGTCTGGCTTCAGGCTGTGTCAGACAGAGCATGAGTGCCCAGAGCAGCCTATCCAGTTCGGGTACCGTCGAGGCCCGAGCAGGTTGATCCTCATCTGGGTTTTCTGGAGAGAGCCCCACAGGGAAACGTTTTTCTTCCCTTGGGCAGACCTTGGGCTGGGTTGTGGTTCTGGAGTTCCTAGTCCGGAGGGCTTGTTTGCCAGGAGTGTGAGGAAGGAAGTCTGAAAACACAAGCTAGCGTGAGGTTTGGGACCGATGGCACGGCAGGCCCACTCTGAGAGGCCGAATCGAGATCTCCTGCACTGAGGTCATTTCAACTATGAGACGTGCCTCAGGCTAGAGTTTTTGTCCAGCATGGCCTCTTCCTGAATGGTGTGGGGGCCTCATGAGGCCAGGAAGGTTTGCCTACGATGGGATTTGTGAACTACTCCAAACCTCGAGGTTTCCGTCTGCACGAAAGTCGAGTGCTATTGGATGGTTCCAGGAGGCCCCATACGGAAAGCCTCGAGAGCAGGTGTCTAAGCATGGATGCCTGGGAACGCCACCTCATATTCCCACTCTTTAGTCAGGACAATGCAGGCTCAATCTGCGGGCTCCAGGGTGAGCTACCCAGAGGGGAGAGTTGAAATGGACTCTCCTGAAGATGAGTCCTACTGTGGCTTGGTGGCCTGGGAGACCTTGGAATGTGGAGGTGGCTCAGGGACTCTGCAGGATTCTCCAACCTGAGGTGTTTGACACGGCTCCAACAAGGAAGCTTCCCATGTGGAGACGAGAGAAGTTCTGTTCAGTGCCTCAGGAAAGCCCCATATCCTGTTCTTCGAACCAAAGCCTCTGAGGAGTGACACCTGGAAAACAAAGCAAGAGTTGAGATTAGAGCCTAATGGCCTGTCCGGCTCAACCTTCTATCTGTGTTGACATCTGTGTGCATGGCTTCATGGAGGTAGCAGCTCAGCTTGTGTCTGAAGGCCGTGTGTGTTCAGGGAGGCTCCCGGTAATGGTATTTCCTCGGGGGCCTTGAGGTTTCTTATATTCTGGAGGTTTGTAGCCAAAGGAATGGACAGAGTTTCCCAGGAGAGAGCAGGCATGGTCCTGTGGTATGGCTCCAGAGGACCCAGCCTAGAGGCTGTGTTTGCCAGGGCTGTGCAGACAGATGTCTGAGAAAGCAAACTTGGCTCAGGTAGGGGCCAAGGTAATGGCAGGCCTGATCTCCAGTCCGAGAGGGGAGATCCTCTGAATATCAAAGGAGGGCAAGTGGGAGGCAGTCGCTCAGGCTTTTGTCTCTGGGTGTTGCGTTCACAGTGGCCGTTCAGGGTAGGGGTTGCTTCAGGGGCCGAGGAAGAGCCTTCCTCTCGGGGGATTGTCCAAGCTCCCAAGTGTTTGGGTTCATTCTGTGGGAAGGGAAGAGTACTGTTTTCTGCCACAGGGGCCCCCAGGAGAGGGACTCTAGAGCACAGCAGTGGGTTCCCTCAACTGGAATACACACCATCTAGTTAGTCCTGCGTGCCTATGGGCATGGCAAGCCACATATGCGGGCTCTTGGTCCAATCACTGAGAGGCGTTACTTGAATAAGGTACTCACGCTGAGGGTCACAATGTGTGTTTGTGCCCAAGGCGGCCCTCACACATGGACGTGGCCTCATGGGCCATGCCATTTTCTCCTACACTGAAGGTTTGACTCACTGCCAGCAGCAAGGTTTCTTGCCATGGGGAAGGAGGGGTTCTGACTTGTGCATCAGGTTCCCCCGTGTGCAGGGATTGGAGATAAGGTCTAGGTTCTGATGACTGAAAACCCAGGTTGGGAATGGATGGTGGCCTAAGGCAGTGGCGGGTCCAATGTGCTGGGTGTGCAGCCAGCTGTGTCGGTGTCTTTTGGAAGGTCTGGGCTCAGGCTATTTGCGACAGAGCATCAGTGTTTAAGGTAGCCTATGCAATTGGGGTGTTGCCGAGGGCCAAGCAGTTTGATCCTCATTTGGGGTTTCTGGGCAGCACCATAGACAAAGTTTTTCTCCTGGGAGGCAGGCGGAGTGCTTCATTGTGGCCCCAGAATTCCCAGAAGGGAGGGTTTGTGGGCCAGGAGTGTGAGGACGGAAGTCTAGGAACACAAGCTAAAGTGAGGATTGGAGCCAAGGGCATAGCAGGCCCACTAGGCAGAGGCTGAATCAAAATCTCCTGCATCTGAAGTCAGGCTGAGGATCAGACGTTGGCTGAGGCTGGAGTATGTGTCCATGATGGCACCTTCATGAAGCGGGGGCCTCATGAGGTCAAGGAAGTTTGGAGGTTGCCCCAAACCACCAGGTTTCCTTCTGTGGGACATTCGAGTCCTGTTGTATGGCTCCAGGACATACCATACGGAAGGACTGGAGAGCACGGTTCGAAGGATGGATCCCTGTACAGCATGCCTCGCATTCCCATTGGCATTAGCCACAAATATGTTTGATCTGCTGCCTCTGGGGCACGCAAACCAGGGGGCTGAGTTGAAATGGCCTCTCCTGAGGATGCGTCATAATGTGCGTTTGGGTCCATGGAAACCTTGGAATGTGCTGGTTGTTCAGTGGCCCTGCGGAACTCTCCTACCTGAAGGGTTTGATACATCCCCAGTAAGTAAGCTGCCCATGTGGAGGCGAGAGAGGTTTGGTTTGGTGCCTCAGAAAACCCCGTGTGCTGGTCTACGAAAACAGACCTCTGAGGACGGACACATGGAAACCAAAGCTAAGGTTCAGATAAGGGCCTGGGGGTCTGTCCATTTCAACCTTCTGTCTCTGGGGACACTGTCTGAGAGTCTAAGTGGAGATAGTTGCTCCGCTGGTGTCAGAGAGCCCCTCTTAGTCCAGGGTGGCCTACACTATTGATGGCCTCAGGGGCTTGGAGCTTTTCCCTAACCTGTAGGGTTGTGGTCAATGGATTGTGCACAATTTCCTTGGAGAGTGAAGGCACAATCTTTCGCTGTGGCTCCAGAGGCCCTAGCCTGACGGTTGTGTGGGTCCAGGCTGAGGGCACAGAAGTCTGAAAACACAAACTCAGCTTCTGAGTGGCGCCTAGGGTATGGCAGGCCGGATGTACAGCCCGAGAGGGAGCTCCTAGGCCTCTGAAACTAGGGCGAGTGGGAGGCGTTCCTTCAGGCTTTTGTCTCTGGATGTTGTGTCCGAGATAGCCGTGGATTGGAGGGGTGGCCTCAGGGACTGTGGACGAGTATCCCTCTCTGGGGATTTGTCCCAGCTCCCAAGAGTTTGGGGTCATTTTGTGGGAAGGGTGGAGTCGTGCTTCTGGCTCATGTGTCTCTCAAGATAGGGATTCCAGAGCAGAGCCCCAGGTACGTGTGGGGCGACTGGAAAACTCAAACACTGGTGAGGATTGGGTGCATAGGGGCTTGGCAAGCCCCGTATGCGGGCTCTTGGCCCAGGCCCTGACAGGCCTTCCTTTGACATGGGGCTCATGCTGAGGGTCAGAGTGTGAATTTGTGCCCAAGCAGCACTCAAGTTTGGGCGTGTCATCAGGGACCAGGAGGTTCCTCCCACCCTGAAGGTGTGACTCCATGCCAAGAGCAAGCTTTACAGCCACGGGGAGGGAGGAGTTCTGTGTTGTGCTTACGATACCCAGCTGTGTGGAGAATTGATATAATGTCTAGGTTCAGATATCTGAAAACCAAGGTTAGGAAGAGGTGAAGGCATAAGACCATGGCGTGTCCGTAGTGCTGGGTGTGCGGCCAGCTGTCTCCTTGTCTGTCTGGACGTCTGGCTTCAGGCTGTGTCAGACAGAGCTTGAGTGCCCAGTGCAGCCTATCCAGTTCGCTACCGTCGAGGCCCGAGCAGGTTGATCCTCATCTGGGTTTTCTGGAGAGAGCTCCACAGGGAAACGTTTTTCTTCCCTTGGGCAGACCCTGGGCTGGGTTGTGGTTCTGGAGTTCCTAGTCCGGAGGGCTTGTTTGCCAGGAGTGTGAGGAAGGAAGTCTGAAAACACAAGCTAGCGTGAGGTTTGGGACCGATGGCACGGCAGGCCCACTCTGAGAGGCTGAATCGAGATCTCCTGCACTGAGGTCATTTCAACTATGAGACGTGCCTCAGGCTAGAGTTTTTGTCCAGCATGGCCTCTTCCTGAATGGTGTGGGGGCCTCATGAGGCCAGGAAGGTTTGCCTACGATGGGATTTGTGAACTACTCCAAACCTCAAGGTTTCCTTCTGCACGAAAGTCGAGTGCTATTGGATGGTTCCAGGAGGCCCCATACGGAAAGACTCGAGAGCAGGTGTCTAAGCATGGATGCCTGGGAACGCCACCTCATATTCCCACTCTTTAGTCAGGAAAAGGCAGGCTCAATCTGCGGGCTCCTGGGTGAGCTACCCAGAGGGGAGAGTTGAAATGGACTCTCCTGAAGATGAGTCCTACTGTGGCTTGGTGGCCTGGGAGACCTTGGAATGTGGAGGTGGCTCAGGGACTCTGCAGGATTCTCCAACCTGAGGTGTTTGACACGGCTCCAACAAGGAAGCTTCCCATGTGGAGACGAGAGAAGTTCTGTTCAGTGCCTCAGGAAAGCCCCATATCCTGTTCTTCGAACCAAAGCCTCTGAGGAGTGACACCTGGAAAACAAAGCAAGAGTTGAGATTAGGGCCTGAGTGCCTGTCCG
Source organism: Mustela nivalis (assembly GCF_964662115.1). NCBI lineage: Eukaryota > Metazoa > Chordata > Mammalia > Carnivora > Mustelidae > Mustela > Mustela nivalis. The sequence continues at coordinate 18,114 of NW_028134605.1, read as the reverse complement.
GCTCAACCTTCTATCTCTGTTGACATCTGTGTGCATGCCTTCATGTAGGTAACAGCTCAGCTTGTGTCTGAAGGCCCCTGTGTGTGCAGGGAGGCTCCCGGTAGTGGTATGTCCTCGGGGGCCTTGAGGTTTCTCATATTCTGGAGGTGTGTGGCCAAAGGAATGGACAGAGTTTCCCAGGAGAGAGCAGGCATGGTCCTGTGGTATGGCTCCAGAGGACCCAGCCTAGAGGCTGTGTTTGCCAGGGCTGTGGGGACAGATGTCTGAAAAAGCAAACTTGGCTCAGGTAGGGGCCAAGGTAATGGCAGGCCTGATCTCCAGTCCGAGAGGGGAGATCCTCTGAATATCAAAGGAGGGCAAGTGGGAGGCAGTCGCTCAGGCTTTTGTCTCTGGGTGTTGCGTTCACAGTGGCCGTTCAGGGTAGGGGTTGCTTCAGGGGCCGAGGAAGAGCCTTCCTCTCGGGGGATTGTCCAAGCTCCCAAGTGTTTGGGTTCATTCTGTGGGAAGGGAAGAGTACTGTTTTCTGCCACAGGGGACCCCCCAGGAGAGGGACTCTAGAGCACAGCAGTGGGTTCCCTCAACTGGAATACACACCATCTAGTTAGTCCTGCGTGCCTATGGGCATGGCAAGCCACATATGCGGGCTCTTGGTCCAATCACTGAGAGGCGTTACTTGAATAAGGTACTCACGCTGAGGGTCACAATGTGTGTTTGTGCCCAAGGCGGCCCTCACACATGGACGTGGCCTCATGGGCCATGCCATTTTCTCCTACACTGAAGGTTTGACTCACTGCCAGCAGCAAGGTTTCTTGCCATGGGGAAGGAGGGGTTCTGACTTGTGCATCAGGTTCCCCCGTGTGCAGGGATTGGAGATAAGGTCTAGGTTCTGATGACTGAAAACCCAGGTTGGGAATGGATGGTGGCCTAAGGCAGTGGCGGGTCCAATGTGCTGGGTGTGCAGCCAGCTGTGTCGGTGTCTGTTGGAAGGTCTGGGCTCAGGCTATTTGCGACAGAGCATCAGTGTTTAAGGTAGCCTATGCAATTGGGGTGTTGCCGAGGGCCAAGCAGTTTGATCCTCATTTGGGGTTTCTGGGCAGCACCATAGACAAAGTTTTTCTCCTGGGAGGCAGGCGGAGTGCTTCATTGTGGCCCCAGAATTCCCAGAAGGGAGGGTTTGTGGGCCAGGAGTGTGAGGACGGAAGTCTAGGAACACAAGCTAAAGTGAGGATTGGAGCCAAGGGCATAGCAGGCCCACTAGGCAGAGGCTGAATCAAAATCTCCTGCATCTGAAGTCAGGCTGAGGATCAGACGTTGGCTGAGGCTGGAGTATGTGTCCATGATGGCACCTTCATGAAGCGGGGGCCTCATGAGGTCAAGGAAGTTTGGAGGTTGCCCCAAACCACCAGGTTTCCTTCTGTGGGACATTCGAGTCCTGTTGTATGGCTCCAGGACATACCATACGGAAGGACTGGAGAGCACGGTTCGAAGGATGGATCCCTGTACAGCATGCCTCGCATTCCCATTGGCATTAGCCACAAATATGTTTGATCTGCTGCCTCTGGGGCACGCAAACCAGGGGGCTGAGTTGAAATGGCCTCTCCTGAGGATGCGTCATAATGTGCGTTTGGGTCCATGGAAACCTTGGAATGTGCTGGTTGTTCAGTGGCCCTGCGGAACTCTCCTACCTGAAGGGTTTGATACATCCCCAGTAAGTAAGCTGCCCATGTGGAGGCGAGAGAGGTTTGGTTTGGTGCCTCAGAAAACCCCGTGTGCTGGTCTACGAAAACAGACCTCTGAGGACGGACACATGGAAACCAAAGCTAAGGTTCAGATAAGGGCCTGGGGGCCTGTCCATTTCAACCTTCTGTCTCTGGGGACACTGTCTGAGAGTCTAAGTGGAGATAGTTGCTCCGCTGGTGTCAGAGAGCCCCTCTTAGTCCAGGGTGGCCTACACTATTGATGGCCTCAGGGGCTTGGAGCTTTTCCCTAACCTGTAGGGTTGTGGTCAATGGATTGTGCACAATTTCCTTGGAGAGTGAAGGCACAATCTTTCGCTGTGGCTCCAGAGGCCCTAGCCTGACGGTTGTGTGGGTCCAGGCTGAGGGCACAGAAGTCTGAAAACACAAACTCAGCTTCTGAGTGGCGCCTAGGGTATGGCAGGCCGGATGTACAGCCCGAGAGGGAGCTCCTAGGCCTCTGAAACTAGGGCGAGTGGGAGGCGTTCCTTCAGGCTTTTGTCTCTGGATGTTGTGTCCGAGATAGCCGTGGATTGGAGGGGTGGCCTCAGGGACTGTGGACGAGTATCCCTCTCTGGGGATTTGTCCCAGCTCCCAAGAGTTTGGGGTCATTTTGTGGGAAGGGTGGAGTCGTGCTTCTGGCTCATGTGTCTCTCAAGATAGGGATTCCAGAGCAGAGCCCCAGGTACGTGTGGGGCGACTGGAAAACTCAAACACTGGTGAGGATTGGGTGCATAGGGGCTTGGCAAGCCCCGTATGCGGGCTCTTGGCCCAGGCCCTGACAGGCCTTCCTTTGACATGGGGCTCATGCTGAGGGTCAGAGTGTGAATTTGTGCCCAAGCAGCACTCAAGTTTGGGCGTGTCATCAGGGACCAGGAGGTTCCTCCCACCCTGAAGGTGTGACTCCATGCCAAGAGCAAGCTTTACAGCCACGGGGAGGGAGGAGTTCTGTGTTGTGCTTGCGATACCCAGCTGTGTGGAGAATTGATATAATGTCTAGGTTCAGATATCTGAAAACCAAGGTTAGGAAGAGGTGAAGGCATAAGACCATGGCGTGTCCGTAGTGCTGGGTGTGCGGCCAGCTGTCTCCTTGTCTGTCTGGACGTCTGGCTTCAGGCTGTGTCAGACAGAGCTTGAGTGCCCAGTGCAGCCTATCCAGTTCGCTACCGTCGAGGCCCGAGCAGGTTGATCCTCATCTGGGTTTTCTGGAGAGAGCTCCACAGGGAAACGTTTTTCTTCCCTTGGGCAGACCCTGGGCTGGGTTGTGGTTCTGGAGTTCCTAGTCCGGAGGGCTTGTTTGCCAGGAGTGTGAGGAAGGAAGTCTGAAAACACAAGCTAGCGTGAGGTTTGGGACCGATGGCACGGCAGGCCCACTCTGAGAGGCTGAATCGAGATCTCCTGCACTGAGGTCATTTCAACTATGAGACGTGCCTCAGGCTAGAGTTTTTGTCCAGCATGGCCTCTTCCTGAATGGTGTGGGGGCCTCATGAGGCCAGGAAGGTTTGCCTACGATGGGATTTGTGAACTACTCCAAACCTCAAGGTTTCCTTCTGCACGAAAGTCGAGTGCTATTGGATGGTTCCAGGAGGCCCCATACGGAAAGACTCGAGAGCAGGTGTCTAAGCATGGATGCCTGGGAACGCCACCTCATATTCCCACTCTTTAGTCAGGAAAAGGCAGGCTCAATCTGCGGGCTCCTGGGTGAGCTACCCAGAGGGGAGAGTTGAAATGGACTCTCCTGAAGATGAGTCCTACTGTGGCTTGGTGGCCTGGGAGACCTTGGAATGTGGAGGTGGCTCAGGGACTCTGCAGGATTCTCCAACCTGAGGTGTTTGACACGGCTCCAACAAGGAAGCTTCCCATGTGGAGACGAGAGAAGTTCTGTTCAGTGCCTCAGGAAAGCCCCATATCCTGTTCTTCGAACCAAAGCCTCTGAGGAGTGACACCTGGAAAACAAAGCAAGAGTTGAGATTAGGGCCTGAGTGCCTGTCCGGCTCAACCTTCTATCTCTGTTGACATCTGTGTGCATGCCTTCATGTAGGTAACAGCTCAGCTTGTGTCTGAAGGCCCCTGTGTGTGCAGGGAGGCTCCCGGTAGTGGTATGTCCTCGGGGGCCTTGAGGTTTCTCATATTCTGGAGGTGTGTGGCCAAAGGAATGGACAGAGTTTCCCAGGAGAGAGCAGGCATGGTCCTGTGGTATGGCTCCAGAGGACCCAGCCTAGAGGCTGTGTTTGCCAGGGCTGTGGGGACAGATGTCTGAAAAAGCAAACTTGGCTCAGGTAGGGGCCAAGGTAATGGCAGGCCTGATCTCCAGTCCGAGAGGGGAGATCCTCTGGATATCAAAGGAGGGCAAGTGGGAGGCAGTCGCTCAGGCTTTTGTCTCTGGGTGTTGCGTTCACAGTGGCCGTTCAGGATACGGGTTGCTTCAGGGGCCGAGGAAGAGCCTTCCTCTCGGGGGATTGTCCAAGCTCCCAAGTGTTTGGGTTCATTCTGTGGGAAGGGAAGAGTACTGTTTTCTGCCACAGGGGACCCCCCAGGAGAGGGACTCTAGAGCACAGCAGTGGGTTCCCTCAACTGGAATACACACCATCTAGTTAGTCCTGCGTGCCTATGGGCATGGCAAGCCACATATGCGGGCTCTTGGTCCAATCACTGAGAGGCGTTACTTGAATAAGGTACTCACGCTGAGGGTCACAATGTGTGTTTGTGCCCAAGGCGGCCCTCACACATGGGCGTGGCCTCATGGGCCATGCCGTTTTCACCTACACTGAAGGTTTGACTCACTGCCAGCAGCAAGGTTTCTTGCCATGGGGAAGGAGGGGTTCTGACTTGTGCATCAGGTTCCCCCCTGTGCAGGGATTGGAGATAAGGTCTAGGTCCTGATGACTGAAAACCCAGGTTGGGAATGGATGGTGGCCTAAGGCAGTGGCGGGTCCAATGTGCTGGATGTGCAGCCAGCTGTGTCGGTGTCTGTTGGAAGGTCTGGGCTCAGGCTATTTGCGACAGAGCATCAGTGTTTAAGGTAGCCTATGCAATTGGGGTGTTGCCGAGGGCCAAGCAGTTTGATCCTCATTTGGGGTTTCTGGGCAGCACCATAGACAAAGTTTTTCTCCTGGGAGGCAGGCGGAGTGCTTCATTGTGGCCCCAGAATTCCCAGAAGGGAGGGTTTGTGGGCCAGGAGTGTGAGGACGGAAGTCTAGGAACACAAGCTAAAGTGAGGATTGGAGCCAAGGGCAGAGCAGGTCCACTAGGCAGAGGCTGAATCAAAATCTCCTGCATCTGAAGTCAGGCTGAGGATCAGACGTTGGCTGAGGCTGGAGTATGTGTCCATGATGGCACCTTCATGAAGCGGGGGCCTCATGAGGCCAAGGAAGTTTTCCCACGCTGAGTTTGGAGGTTGCCCCAAACCACCAGGTTTCCTTCTTTGGGACATTCGATTCCTGTTGTATGGCTCCAGGACATACCATACGGAAGGACTGGAGAGCACGGTTCGAAGGATGGCTCCCTGTACAGCATGCCTCGCATTCCCATTGGCCATTAGCCACAAGATATGTTTGATGTGCTTCCTCTGGGGCACGCTAACCAGGGGGCTGAGTTGAAATGGCCTCTCCTGAGGATGCGTCAGAATGTGCGTTTGGGTCCATGGAAACCTTGGAATGTGCTGGTTGTTCAGTGGCCCTGCGGAACTCTCCTACCTGAAGGGTTTGATACATCCCCAGTCAGTAAGCTCCCCATGTGGAGACGAGAGAGGTTTGGTTTGGTGCCTCAGAAAAGCCCCGTGTGCTGGTCTATGAAAACAGACCTCTGAGGACGGACACATGGAAACCAAAGCTAAGGTTCAGATTAGGGCCTGGGGGCCTGTCCATTTCAACCTTCTGTCTCTGGGGACACTGTCTGAGAGTCTAAGTGGAGATAGTTGCTCCACTGGTGTCAGAGAGCCCCTCTTAGTCCAGGGTGGCCTACACTATTGATGGCCTCAGGGGCCTTGGACCTTTTCCCTAAACTGTAGGGTTGTGGTCAATGGATTGGGCACAATTTCCTTGGAGAGGGCAGGCACAATCTTTCGCTGTGGCTCCAGAGGCCCTAGCCTGGCGGTTGTGTGGGTCCAGGCTGAGGGCACAGAAGTCTGAAAACACAAATTCAGCTTATGAGTGGCGCCTAGGGTATGGCAGGCCGGATGTACAGCCCGAGAGGGAGCTCCTGGGCCTCTGAAACAAGGGCGAGTGGGAGGCGTTCCTTCAGGCTTTTGTCTCTGGATGTTGTGTCCGAGATAGCCGTGGATTGGAGGGGTGGCCTCAGGGACTGTGAACGAGTATCCCTCTCTGGGGATTTGTCCCAGCTCCCAAGAGTTTGGGGTCATTTTGTGGGATGGGTGGAGTCGTGTTGTCTGGCTCATGTGTCTCTCCAAGAAAGGGATTCCAGAGCAGAGCCCCAGGTACGGGCGGGGCGACTGGAAAACTCAAACACTGGTGAGGATTGGGTGCATAGGGGCTTGGCAAGCCCCATATGCGGGCTCTTGGCCCAGGCCCTGACAGGCCTTTCGTTGACATGGGGCTCATGCTGAGGGTCAGAGTGTGAATTTGTGCCCAAGAAGCACTCAAGTTTGGGCGTGGCATCAGGAACCATGAAGGTTTCTCCCACCCTGGAGGTGTGACTCCATGCCAAGAGCAAGCTTTACAGCCACGGGGAGGGAGGAGTTCTGTGTTGTGTTTGCGATACCCAGCTGTGTGGAGAATTGATATAATGTCTAGGTTCAGATATCTGAAAACCAAGGTTAGGAAGAGGTGAGGGCATAAGACCATGGCGTGTCCGAAGTGCTGGGTGTGCGGCCAGCTGTCTCCTTGTCTGTCTGGACGTCTGGCTTCAGGCTGTGTCAGACAGAGCTTGAGTGCCCAGAGCAGCCTATCCAGTTCGGGTACCGTCGAGGCCCGAGCAGGTTGATCCTCATCTGGGTTTTCTGGAGAGAGCCCCACAGGGAAACGTTTTTCTTCCCTTGGGCAGACCCTGGGCTGTGTTGTGGTTCTGGAGTTCCTAGTCCGGAGGGCTTGTTTGCCAGGAGTGTGAGGAAGGAAGTCTGAAAACACAAGCTAGCGTGAGGTTTGGGACCGATGGCACGGCAGGCCCACTCTGAGAGGCCGAATCGAGATCTCCTGCACTGAGGTCATTTCAACTATGAGACGTGCCTCAGGCTAGAGTTTTTGTCCAGCATGGCCTCTTCCTGAATGGTGTGGGGGCCTCATGAGGCCAGGAAGGTTTGCCTACGATGGGATTTGTGAACTACTCCAAACCTCAAGGTTTCCGTCTGCACGAAAGTCGAGCGCTATTGGATGGTTCCAGGAGGCCCCATACGGAAAGCCTCGAGAGCAGGTGTCTAAGCATGGATGCCTGGGAACGCCACCTCATATTCCCACTCTTTAGTCAGGACAATGCAGGCTCAATCTGCGGGCTCCAGGGTGAGCTACCCAGAGGGGAGAGTTGAAATGGACTCTCCTGAAGATGAGTCCTACTGTGGCTTGGTGGCCTGGGAGACCTTGGAATGTGGAGGTGGCTCAGGGACTCTGCAGGATTCTCCAACCTGAGGTGTTTGACACGGCTCCAACAAGGAAGCTTCCCATGTAGAGACGAGAGAAGTTCTGTTCAGTGCCTCAGGAAAGCCCCATATCCTGTTCTTCGAACCAAAGCCTCTGAGGAGTGACACCTGGAAAACAAAGCAAGAGTTGAGATTAGAGCCTAATGGCCTGTCCGGCTCAAATTCTATCTGTGTTGACATCTGTGTGCATGGCTTCATGGAGGTAGCAGCTCAGCTTGTGTCCGAAGGCCGTGTGTGGTCAGGGAGGCTCCCGGTAATGGTATTTCCTCGGGGGCCTTGAGGTTTCTTATATTCTGGAGGTGTGTAGCCAAAGGAATGGACAGAGTTTCCCAGGAGAGAGCAGGCATGGTCCTGTGGTATGGCTCCAGAGGACCCAGCCTAGAGGCTGTGTTTGCCAGGGCTGTGCGGACAGATGTCTGAGAAAGCAAACTTGGCTCAGGTAGGGGCCAAGGTAATGGCAGGCCTGATCTCCAGTCCGAGAGGGGAGATCCTCTGGATAACAAAGGAGGGCAAGTGGGAGGCAGTCGCTCATGCTTTTGTCTCTGGGTGTTGCGTTCACAGTGGCCGTTCAGGGTAGGGGTTGCTTCAGGGGCCGAGGAAGAGCCTTCCTCTCGGGGGATTGTCCAAGCTCCCAAGTGTTTGGGTTCATTCTGTGGGAAGGGAAGAGTACTGTTTTCTGTCACAGGGGCCCCCAGGAGAGGGACTCTAGAGCACAGCAGTGGGTTCCCTCAACTGGAATACACACCATCTAGTTAGTCCTGCGTGCCTATGGGCATGGCAAGCCACATATGCGGGCTCTTGGTCCAATCACTGAGAGGCATTACTTGAATAAGGTACTCACGCTGAGGGTCACAAAGTGTGTTTGTGCCCAAGGCGGCCCTCACACATGGACGTGGCCTCATGGGCCATGCCATTTTCTCCTACACTGAAGGTTTGACTCACTGCCAGCAGCAAGGTTTCTTGCCATGGGGAAGGAGGGGTTCTGACTTGTGCATCAGGTTCCCCCGTGTGCAGGGATTGGAGATAAGGTCTAGGTCCTGATGACTGAAAACCCAGGTTGGGAATGGATGGTGGCCTAAGGCAGTGGCGGGTCCAATGTGCTGGATGTGCAGCCAGCTGTGTCGGTGTCTGTTGGAAGGTCTGGGCTCAGGCTATTTGCGACAGAGCATCAGTGTTTAAGGTAGCCTATGCAATTGGGGTGTTGCCGAGGGCCAAGCAGTTTGATCCTCATTTGGGGTTTCTGGGCAGCACCATAGACAAAGTTTTTCTCCTGGGAGGCAGGCGGAGTGCTTCATTGTGGCCCCAGAATTCCCAGAAGGGAGGGTTTGTGGGCCAGGAGTGTGAGGACGGAAGTCTAGGAACACAAGCTAAAGTGAGGATTGGAGCCAAGGGCATAGCAGGCCCACTAGGCAGAGGCTGAATCAAAATCTCCTGCATCTGAAGTCAGGCTGAGGATCAGACGTGGCTGAGGCTGGAGTATGTGTCCATGATGGCACCTTCATGAAGCGGGGGCCTCATGAGGTCAAGGAAGTTTGGAGGTTGCCCCAAACCACCAGGTTTCCTTCTGTGGGACATTCGAGTCCTGTTGTATGGCTCCAGGACATACCATACGGAAGGACTGGAGAGCACGGTTCGAAGGATGGATCCCTGTACAGCATGCCTCGCATTCCCATTGGCATTAGCCACAAATATGTTTGATCTGCTGCCTCTGGGGCACGCAAACCAGGGGGCTGAGTTGAAATGGCCTCTCCTGAGGATGCGTCATAATGTGCGTTTGGGTCCATGGAAACCTTGGAATGTGCTGGTTGTTCAGTGGCCCTGCGGAACTCTCCTACCTGAAGGGTTTGATACATCCTCAGTAAGTAAGCTGCCCATGTGGAGGCGAGAGAGGTTTGGTTTGGTGCCTCAGAAAACCCCGTGTGCTGGTCTACGAAAACAGACCTCTGAGGACGGACACATGGAAACCAAAGCTAAGGTTCAGATTAGGGCCTGGGGGCCTGTCCATTTCAACCTTCTGTCTCTGGGGACACTGTCTGAGAGTCTAAGTGGAGATAGTTGCTCCGCTGGTGTCAGAGAGCCCCTCTTAGTCCAGGGTGGCCTACACTATTGATGGCCTCAGGGGCTTGGAGCTTTTCCCTAACCTGTAGGGTTGTGGTCAATGGATTGTGCACAATTTCCTTGGAGAGTGCAGGCACAATCTTTCGCTGTGGCTCCAGAGGCCCTAGCCTGACGGTTGTGTGGGTCCAGGCTGAGGGCACAGAAGTCTGAAAACACAAACTCAGCTTAAGAGTGGCGCCTAGGGTATGGCAGGCCGGATGTACAGCCCGAGAGGGAGCTCCTAGGCCTCTGAAACTAGGGCGAGTGGGAGGCGTTCCTTCAGGCTTTTGTCTCTGGATGTTGTGTCCGAGATAGCCGTGGATTGGAGGGGGGGCCTCAGGGACTGTGGACGAGTATCCCTCTCTGGGGATTTGTCCCAGCTCCCAAGAGTTTGGGGTCATTTTGTGGGAAGGGTGGAGTCGTGCTTCTGGCTCATGTGTCTCTCAAGATAGGGATTCCAGAGCAGAGCCCCTGGTACGTGCGGGGCGACTGGAAAACTCAAACACTGGTGAGGATTGGGTGCATAGGGGCTTGGCAAGCCCCGTATGCGGGCTCTTGGCCCAGGCCCTGACAGGCCTTCCTTTGACATGGGGCTCATGCTGAGGGTCAGAGTGTGAATTTGTGCCCAAGCAGCACTCAAGTTTGGGCGTGTCATCAGGGACCAGGAAGGTTCCTCCCACCCTGAAGGTGTGACTCCATGCCAAGAGCTAGCTTTACAGCCACGGGGAGGGAGGAGTTCTGTGTTGTGCTTGCGATACCCAGCTGTGTGGAGAATTGATATAATGTCTAGGTTCAGATATCTGAAAACCAAGGTTAGGAAGAGGTGAAGGCATAAGACCATGGCGTGTCCGTAGTGCTGGGTGTGCGGCCAGCTGTCTCCTTGTCTGTCTGGACGTCTGGCTTCAGGCTGTGTCAGACAGAGCTTGAGTGCCCAGTGCAGCCTATCCAGTTCGCTACCGTCGAGGCCCAAGCAGGTTGATCCTCATCTGGGTTTTCTGGAGAGAGCTCCACAGGGAAACGTTTTTCTTCCCTTGGGCAGACCCTGGGCTGGGTTGTGGTTCTGGAGTTCCTAGTCCGGAGGGCTTGTTTGCCAGGAGTGTGAGGAAGGAAGTCTGAAAACACAAGCTAGCGTGAGGTTTGGGACCGATGGCACGGCAGGCCCACTCTGAGAGGCTGAATCGAGATCTCCTGCACTGAGGTCATGTCAACTATGAGACGTGCCTCAGGCTAGAGTTTTTGTCCAGCATGGCCTCTTCCTGAATGGTGTGGGGGCCTCATGAGGCCAGGAAGGTTTGCCTACGATGGGATTTGTGAACTACTCCAAACCTCAAGGTTTCCTTCTGCACGAAAGTCGAGTGCTATTGGATGGTTCCAGGAGGCCCCATACGGAAAGACTCGAGAGCAGGTGTCTAAGCATGGATGCCTGGGAACGCCACCTCATATTCCCACTCTTTAGTCAGGAAAAGGCAGGCTCAATCTGCGGGCTCCTGGGTGAGCTACCCAGAGGGGAGAGTTGAAATGGACTCTCCTGAAGATGAGTCCTACTGTGGCTTGGTGGCCTGGGAGACCTTGGAATGTGGAGGTGGCTCAGGGACTCTGCAGGATTCTCCAACCTGAGGTGTTTGACACGGCTCCAACAAGGAAGCTTCCCATGTGGAGACGAGAGAAGTTCTGTTCAGTGCCTCAGGAAAGCCCCATATCCTGTTCTTCGAACCAAAGCCTCTGAGGAGTGACACCTGGAAAACAAAGCAAGAGTTGAGATTAGGGCCTGAGTGCCTGTCCGGCTCAACCTTCTATCTCTGTTGACATCTGTGTGCATGCCTTCATGTAGGTAACAGCTCAGCTTGTGTCTGAAGGCCCCTGTGTGTGCAGGGAGGCTCCCGGTAGTGGTATGTCCTCGGGGGCCTTGAGGTTTCTCATATTCTGGAGGTGTGTGGCCAAAGGAATGGACAGAGTTTCCCAGGAGAGAGCAGGCATGGTCCTGTGGTATGGCTCCAGAGGACCCAGCCTAGAGGCTGTGTTTGCCAGGGCTGTGGGGACAGATGTCTGAAAAAGCAAACTTGGCTCAGGTAGGGGCCAAGGTAATGGCAGGCCTGATCTCCAGTCCGAGAGGGGAGATCCTCTGAATATCAAAGGAGGGCAAGTGGGAGGCAGTCGCTCAGGCTTTTGTCTCTGGGTTTTGCGTTCACAGTGGCCGTTCAGGGTAGGGGTTGCTTCAGGGGCCGAGGAAGAGCCTTCCTCTCGGGGGATTGTCCAAGCTCCCAAGTGTTTGGGTTCATTCTGTGGGAAGGGAAGAGTACTGTTTTCTGCCACAGGGGACCCCCCAGGAGAGGGACTCTAGAGCACAGCAGTGGGTTCCCTCAACTGGAATACACACCATCTAGTTAGTCCTGCGTGCCTATGGGCATGGCAAGCCACATATGCGGGCTCTTGGTCCAATCACTGAGAGGCGTTACTTGAATAAGGTACTCACGCTGAGGGTCACAATGTGTGTTTGTGCCCAAGGCGGCCCTCACACATGGGCGTGGCCTCATGGGCCATGCCGTTTTCTCCTACACTGAAGGTTTGACTCACTGCCAGCAGCAAGGTTTCTTGCCATGGGGAAGGAGGGGTTCTGACTTGTGCATCAGGTTCCCCCCTGTGCAGGGATTGGAGATAAGGTCTAGGTTCTGATGACTGAAAACCCAGGTTGGGAATGGATGGTGGCCTAAGGCAGTGGCGGGTCCAATGTGCTGGATGTGCAGCCAGCTGTGTCGGTGTCTGTTGGAAGGTCTGGGCTCAGGCTATTTGCGACAGAGCATCAGTGTTTAAGGTAGCCTATGCAATTGGGGTGTTGCCGAGGGCCAAGCAGTTTGATCCTCATTTGGGGTTTCTGGGCAGCACCATAGACAAAGTTTTTCTCCTGGGAGGCAGGCGGAGTGCTTCATTGTGGCCCCAGAATTCCCAGAAGGGAGGGTTTGTGGGCCAGGAGTGTGAGGACGGAAGTCTAGGAACACAAGCTAAAGTGAGGATTGGAGCCAAGGGCAGAGCAGGTCCACTAGGCAGAGGCTGAATCAAAATCTCCTGCATCTGAAGTCAGGCTGAGGATCAGACGTTGGCTGAGGCTGGAGTATGTGTCCATGATGGCACCTTCATGAAGCGGGGGCCTCATGAGGCCAAGGAAGTTTTCCCACGCTGTGTTTGGAGGTTGCCCCAAACCACCAGGTTTCCTTCTTTGGGACATTCGATTCCTGTTGTATGGCTACAGGACATACCATACGGAAGGACTGGAGAGCACGGTTCGAAGGATGGCTCCCTGTACAGCATGCCTCGCATTCCCATTGGCCATTAGCCACAAGATATGTTTGATGTGCTGCCTCTGGGGCACGCTAACCAGGGGGCTGAGTTGAAATGGCCTCTCCTGAGGATGCGTCATAATGTGCGTTTGGGTCCATGGAAACCTTGGAATGTGCTGGTTGTTCAGTGGCCCTGCGGAACTCTCCTACCTGAAGGGTTTGATACATCCCCAGTCAGTAAGCTCCCCATGTGGAGACGAGAGAGGTTTGGTTTGGTGCCTCAGAAAAGCCCCGTGTGCTGGTCTACGAAAACAGACCTCTGAGGACGGACACATGGAAACCAAAGCTAAGGTTCAGATTAGGGCCTGGGGGCCTGTCCATTTCAACATTCTGTCTCTGGGGACACTGTCTGAGAGTCTAAGTGGAGATAGTTGCTCCACTGGTGTCAGAGAGCCCCTCTTAGTCCAGGGTGGCCTACACTATTGATGGCCTCAGGGGCCTTGGACCTTTTCCCTAAACTGTAGGGTTGTGGTCAATGGATTGGGCACAATTTCCTTGGAGAGGGCAGGCACAATCTTTCGCTGTGGCTCCAGAGGCCCTAGCCTGGCGGTTGTGTGGGTCCAGGCTGAGGGCACAGAAGTCTGAAAACACAAATTCAGCTTATGAGTGGCGCCTAGGGTATGGCAGGCCGGATGTACAGCCCGAGAGGGAGCTCCTGGGCCTCTGAAACAAGGGCGAGTGGGAGGCCTTCCTTCAGGCTTTTGTCTCTGGATGTTGTGTCCGAGATAGCCGTGGATTGGAGGGGTGGCCTCAGGGACTGTGGACGAGTATCCCTCTCTGGGGATTTGTCCCAGCTCCCAAGAGTTTGGGGTCATTTTGTGGGAAGGGTGGAGTTGTGTTGTCTAGCTCATGTGTCTCTCCAAGAAAGGGATTCCAGAGCAGAGCCCCAGGTACGGGCGGGGCGACTGGAAAACTCAAACACTGGTGAGGATTGGGTGCATAGGGGCTTGGCAAGCCCCATATCCGGGCTCTTGGCCCAGGCCCTGACAGGCCTTTCTTTGACATGGGGCTCATGCTGAGGGTCAGAGTGTGAATTTGTGCCCAAGCAGCACTCAAGTTTGGGCGTGGCATCAGGAAACATGAAGGTTTCTCCCACCCTGAAGGTGTGACTCCATGCCAAGAGCAAGCTTTACAGCCACGGGGAGGGAGGAGTTCTGTGTTGTGCTTGCGATACCCAGCTGTGTGGAGAATTCATTTAGTGTCTAGGTTCAGATATCTGAAAACCAAGGTTAGGAAGAGGTGACGGCATAAGACCATGGCGTGTCCGAAGTGCTGGGTGTGCGGCCAGCTGTCTCCTTGTCTGTCTGGACGTCTGGCTTCAGGCTGTGTCAGACAGAGCATGAGTGCCCAGAGCAGCCTATCCAGTTCGGTTACCGTCGAGGCCCGAGCATGGTGAACCTCATCTGGGTTTTTTGGAGGGAGCCCCACAGGGAAACGTTTTTCTTCCCTTGGGCAGACCCTGGGCTGGGTTGTGGTTCTGGAGTTCCTAGTCCGGAGGGCTTGTTTGCCAGGAGTGTGAGGAAGGAAGTCTGAAAACACAAGCTAGCGTGAGGTTTGGGACCGATGGCACGGCAGGCCCACTCTGAGAGGCTGAATCGAGATCTCCTGCACTGAGGTCATGTCAACTATGAGACGTGCCTCAGGCTAGAGTTTTTGTCCAGCATGGCCTCTTCCTGAATGGTGTGGGGGCCTCATGAGGCCAGGAAGGTTTGCCTACGATGGGATTTGTGAACTACTCCAAACCTCAAGGTTTCCTTCTGCACGAAAGTCGAGTGCTATTGGATGGTTCCAGGAGGCCCCATACGGAAAGACTCGAGAGCAGGTGTCTAAGCATGGATGCCTGGGAACGCCACCTCATATTCCCACTCTTTAGTCAGGACAAGGCAGGCTCAATCTGCGGGCTCCTGGGTGAGCTACCCAGAGGGGAGAGTTGAAATGGACTCTCCTGAAGATGAGTCCTACTGTGGCTTGGTGGCCTGGGAGACCTTGGAATGTGGAGGTGGCTCAGGGACTCTGCAGGATTCTCCAACCTGAGGTGTTTGACACGGCCCCAACAAGGAAGCTTCCCATGTGGAGACGAGAGAAGTTCTGTTCAGTGCCTCAGGAAAGCCCCATATCCTGTTCTTCGAACCAAAGCCTCTGAGGAGTGACACCTGGAAAACAAAGCAAGAGTTGAGATTAGAGCCTAAGGGCCGGTCCTGCTCAACCTTCTATCTCTGTTGACATCTGTGTGCAAGCCTTCATGTAGGTAGCAGCTCAGCTTGTGTCCGAAGGCCCCTGTGTGTGCTGGGAGGCTCCCGGTAATGGTATGTCCTCGGGGGCCTTGAGGTTTCATATTCTGGAGGTGTGTGGCCAAAGGAATGGACCGAGTTTCCCAGGAGAGAGCAGGCAGTGTCCTGTGGTATGGCTCCAGAGGACCCAGCCTAGAGGCTGTGTTTGCCAGGGCTGTGGGGACAGATGTCTGAAAAAGCAAACTTGGCTCAGGTAGGGGCCAAGGTAATGGCAGGCCTGATACCAGTCCGAGAGGGGGGATCCTCTGGATATCAAAGGAGGGCAAGTGGGAGGCAGTCGCTCAGGCTATTGTCTCTGGGTGTTGCGTTCACAGTGGCCGTTCAGGGTAGGGGTTGCTTCAGGGGCTGAGGAAGACCTTCCTCTCGGGGGATTGTCCAAGCTCCCAAGTGTTTGGGTTCATTCTGTGGGAAGGGAAGAGTACTGTTTTCTGCCACAGGGGACCCCCCAGGAGAGGGACTCTAGAGCACAGCAGTGGGTTTCCTCAACTGTAATACACACCATCTAGTTAGTCCTGCGTGCCTATGGGCATGGCAAGCCACATATGCGGGCTCTTGGTCCAATCACTGAGAGGCGTTACTTGAATAAGGTACTCACGCTGAGGGTCACAATGTGTGTTTGTGCCCAAGGCGGCCCTCACACATGGCCGTGGCATCATGGGCCATGCCGTTTTCTCCTACACTGAAGGTTTGACTCACTGCCAGCAGCAAGGTTTCTTGCCATGGGGAAGGAAGGTTTCTGACTTGGCTCAGGTAGGGGCCAAGGTAATGGCAGGCCTGATCTCCAGTCCGAGAGGGGAGATCCTCTGGATATCAAAGGAGGGCAAGTGGGAGGCAGTCGCTCAGGCTTTTGTCTCTGGGTGTTGCGTTCACAGTGGCCGTTCAGGGTAGGGGTTGCTTCAGGGGCCGAGGTAGAGCCTTCCTCTCGGGGGATTGTCCAAGCTCCCAAGTGTTTGGGTTCATTCTGTGGGAAGGGAAGAGTACTGTTTTCTGCCACAGGGGACCCCCCAGGAGAGGGACTCTAGAGCACAGCAGTGGGTTCCCTCAACTGGAATACACACCATCTAGTTAGTCCTGCGTGCCTATGGGCATGGCAAGCCACATATGCGGGCTCTTGGTCCAATCACTGAGAGGCGTTACTTGAATAAGGTACTCACGCTGAGGGTCACAATGTGTGTTTGTGCCCAAGGCGGCCCTCACACATGGGCGTGGCCTCATGGGCCATGCCGTTTTCTCCTACACTGAAGGTTTGACTCACTGCCAGCAGCAAGGTTTCTTGCCATGGGGAAGGAGGGGTTCTGACTTGTGCATCAGGTTCCCCCCTGTGCAGGGATTGGAGATAAGGTCTAGGTTCTGATGACTGAAAACCCAGGTTGGGAATGGATGGTGGCCTAAGGCAGTGGCGGGTCCAATGTGCTGGGTGTGCAGCCAGCTGTGTCGGTGTCTGTTGGAAGGTCTGGGCTCAGGCTATTTGCGACAGAGCATCAGTGTTTAAGGTAGCCTATGCAATTGGGGTGTTGCCAAGGGCCAAGCAGTTTGATCCTCATTTGGGGTTTCTGGGCAGCACCATAGACAAAGTTTTTCTCCTGGGAGGCAGGCGGAGTGCTTCATTGTGGCCCCAGAATTCCCAGAAGGGAGGGTTTGTGGGCCAGGAGTGTGAGGACGGAAGTCTAGGAACACAAGCTAAAGTGAGGATTGGAGCCAAGGGCAGAGCAGGCCCACTAGGCAGAGGCTGAATCAAAATCTCCTGCATCTGAAGTCAGGCTGAGGATCAGACGTTGGCTGAGGCTGGAGTATGTGTCCATGATGGCACCTTCATGAAGCGGGGGCCTCATGAGGTCAAGGAAGTTTGGAGGTTGCCCCAAACCACCAGGTTTCCTTCTGTGGGACATTCGAGTCCTGTTGTATGGCTCCAGGACATACCATACGGAAGGACTGGAGAGCACGGTTCGAAGGATGGATCCCTGTACAGCATGCCTCGCATTCCCATTGGCATTAGCCACAAATATGTTTGATCTGCTGCCTCTGGGGCATGCAAACCAGGGGGTTGAGTTGAAATGGCCTCTCCTGAGGATGCGTCATAATGTGCGTTTGGGTCCATGGAAACCTTGGAATGTGCTGGTTGTTCAGTGGCCCTGCGGAACTCTCCTACCTGAAGGGTTTGATACATCCCCAGTAAGTAAGCTGCCCATGTGGAGGCGAGAGAGGTTTGGTTTGGTGCCTCAGAAAACCCCGTGTGCTGGTCTACGAAAACAGACCTCTGAGGACGGACACATGGAAACCAAAGCTAAGGTTCAGATTAGGGCCTGGGGGCCTGTCCATTTCAACCTTCTGTCTCTGGGGACACTGTCTGAGAGTCTAAGTGGAGATAGTTGCTCCGCTGGTGTCAGAGAGCCCCTCTTAGTCCAGGGTGGCCTACACAATTGATGGCCTCAGGGGCTTGGAGCTTTTCCCTAACCTGTAGGGTTGTGGTCAATGGATTGTGCACAATTTCCTTGGAGAGTGCAGGCACAATCTTTCGCTGTGGCTCCAGAGGCCCTAGCCTGACGGTTGTGTGGGTCCAGGCTGAGGGCACAGAAGTCTGAAAACACAAACTCAGCTTATGAGTGGCGCCTAGGGTATGGCAGGCCGGATGTACAGCCCGAGAGGGAGCTCCTAGGCCTCTGAAACCAGGGCGAGTGGGAGGCGTTCCTTCAGGCTTTTGTCTCTGGATGTTGTGTCCGAGATAGCCGTGGATTGGAGGGGTGGCCTCAGGGACTGTGGACGAGTATCCCTCTCTGGGGATTTGTCCCAGCTCCCAAGAGTTTGGGGTCATTTTGTGGGAAGGGTGGAGTCGTGCTTCTGGCTCATGTGTCTCTCAAGATAGGGATTCCAGAGCAGAGCCCCAGGTACGTGCGGGGCGACTGGAAAACTCAAACACTGGTGAGGATTGGGTGCATAGGGGCTTGGCAAGCCCCATATGCGGGCTCTTGGCCCAGGCCCTGACAGGCCTTCCTTTGACATGGGGCTCATGCTGAGGGTCAGAGTGTGAATTTGTGCCCAAGCAGCACTCAAGTTTGGGCGTGTCA
>NW_028134606.1:0-81000 GCF_964662115.1 Mustela nivalis | reverse complement strand
AGGGAAGAGATGATGACCTAAGGCCATGGCGGGTCTGATGTGCTCAGTGTGCGGTCAGCTGTCTGGGTGTTGGTCAGGAGATCCGGCCTCAGGTTGTGTCAGACAGTGCATTAGTGCCCAGTTTAGACTATATACTTTGGGTACAGTCGAATGCCATGTAGATTTATCCTCATATAAGTTGTCTGGGCAGCTCATTAGGCAAAATTTGTTTTCTAGAGGGCAGGCAGAGTGCTTAATTGTCGGTCCGGAATTTTAAACTTGAGGGATTCGTGTCCAGGAGTGTGAGGACGGAAGTCTGAGAACACAAGCTAGACTTGGGTTTCAGGGCGAGGACACGGCAGGTACGACTGTAGATCTGAACCTATATCTCATGCATCTGAAGTCAGGGCGAGGATCAGACGTTGGCTCAGGTTGGAGTTTCTGTGCATGACGGACCCTTCATGAAGGGGGCGGAATCTCAAGGCCATGGAGTTTTTCCCACGTTGGGAGTTGTGGGATGCCCCCTTTAAGGATTCCTTCTGCGGGACAATTGAGACCTGTTGGGCAGCTTCAGGACATCCCATAGGAATGACTCCAGGGCACTGTTCGAGGTTGGATGCCTGGGAAGCAGGCCTCGCATTCCAATTGTCTCCCAGCAACAAGACAGTTTAGATCTGATGGCTCTGCGGGAGAAACCGGGGTGGCTGACTTGAAATGGACTTTCCTGAGGATGGGTCCTAATGTGTGTTTGTGTCCATGAGGGCCTTAAAATGGGGCGGTGGCATCGGGACCCTGAAGTATTCTCCTAAGCTTTTGACATAGCTCGATGCACAAGGTTCCTTGTGGAGACGAGATCTGTTTTGATGGGTGCCTCAGGAAAACCTCTATGCTGGTATTGGAATCCAGGCTTTTGAGGAGACATGCCTGTAATCCAAAGCAATGTATCCGATTATGGCCTAGGGTCCTGTCTGGTTCAATCTTCTTCTCAGGGGACATCCATCTATGGTATGAGTGGAGGTAGATGCTCAGCTGGTATCAGACCGCCCTTGTTTGTCCCGGGCGACCTGCACTATTGGGATGGCCTCAGGGATTTGTAGGGTTCTCCAAATTTTACTGTTTTGGACAATGGCATCGACAGAATTCCCATGGATTGGGTAGGCACAGTCCTAATGTGTGACTCCAGGGGCCCCAGCCTGGAGGGTGTGTGGCCCAGGACTTTGAGGACAGAAGTCTGAAAACACAAACTCAGCTTAGGTTTGGGGACGTAGGTATGGCAGGCCCGATCTATAAACCATGAGAAGAATTCTTCCGGATATGAAGAATTAGCGAGTCTGAGGCGCTTGCTCAGGCTTTTGTCTCTGGATTTTGTATCAGAGATGGCCTTGGAATGTCGGGGAGGCCTCATGGGCCATGGACGAATCTTCCTCTCTGTGGATTTGGCTCGATCCCAATTGTTTTTCGTCAATCTGTGGAATGGGAGGACTCCTTTCAGGTTTGTTACCTCAGGTGTCCCGCCAAAAGAGGAATTTCAAAGAAGAGCCCTGGGGAAAAGTGAAGGGAGAACCCGAACTATGGGTAAAATTTGGGGCCTAGGGGCATGGCAAGCCCAATATGCTATCTCTTCATCCAGCCACTGAGAGGCCTTATTGAGGACTGGCATCAGGGTGAGGGTCACAATGTCTGGTTTTGTCCAATGTGGCCCGCAAACATGAGCAGGGCCTCATGGGCCACACTGGTTTCAACTATACTGAACGTTGGACAACATGCCAACCACATGGTTTCTTGCCACGGGGAAGGAGTTGTGTTTTCTGCATCACTTTCAAGCCTGGGCAGTGATTGGAGATAAGGTCTAGGTTCTGAAACTTGACAACCGAGGTTGGGAAGAGATGACGACCTAAGACCATGGCGGGTCCGATGTGCTCAGTGAGCGGCCAGCTTTCTGTGTGGGGCCAGGTAATCCAGGCTCAGGCTGTGTCAAAAAGGGCAATAGTGCCCAGGTCAGCCTATATATTTGGGGTACAGACGAATGGCGTGCAGGTTGATCCTCTTTTGGAGTTTCTGGGTAGCCCCAGAGGGCAATGTTTTTCTTCCTGAGGGCAGGAAGAGTGCTGCATTATAGTTCTGGTTTTCAAACTGGAGGCTTGTGGGCCAGTAGTCTGAGGAAGGAAATCTGAGAACAAGCTAGGCTTAGGTTTCTGGGTGAGGACAAGGCAGGAACAATCTACAGACCTGAATTGAGATCTCATGCTTATGATGTCAGGGCGAGGATCAGAAGATCGCTCAGGTTGGTGTTTCTGTCCCTGATGACCCTTCATGAAGGGGTGGGGGGGCCACGAGGCCGTGGGGGTTTTCCCACGATGTTAGTTGTGAGAAGGTCCAAACTGCAAAGATTCTTCTGCAGGACAATTGAGACCTGTTGGTTGGCTCCAGGGCAACGATTCCGAGCAGGGTTCTAAGGATGGATGGCTGGGTAGCCCACCTCGCATTCCAATTGTGTCCTAGCAACAAAACAGGTTAGATCTGCTGGATCTGGGGGAGCAACCCAGGAGGCTGAGTTGAAATGGACTCTCCTGTGGATGGGTCCTAATGTCTTTTTGTGTCTATGGAGACCTTGGAATGTAGCGGTGGCACTGGGGTCCTGAAGGGTTTTTCCAAACAGAGGCTTTGACACAGCTCCAACGTGCAAGTTTCCCATATGTAGATGAGATGTTTTCTGATGGGTGAGTCAAGAAACAGCCATACGCTGGTATTGAAATCCAGGCCTCTGAGGAGAGATGACTGGATACCACAGCAATGGATCCGTTTAGTGCCTAGGGGCCTGTTCGTGCCTTTTTACCTCTGGGGACATCAGTCTATGCGTCTGAGTGCAGGTAGGTGCTCAGATGAGCTCAGATTGCCCCTGTTTGTCCTGGGAAGCCACCACTATTGGGATGGCCTCAGGCAGTTTGGAGTTTATCCTATTAGTACGGTTGTGGCCATTGGAATGGGCACATACAATTCCCTTGGAGAGGGCAAGCTCAGTCCTCAGGTTTGGCTCCAGGGGCCTGAGCCTGTAGGGTGTGTAGGCCAGAGCTGTTTGGACAGTTGTCTGAAAACACAAACGCGGCTTATGTTTCGGGTCATAGGTATGGCAGGACTGATCTACAGACCATGAGGAGAACTCTTCAGGATATGAAAAAAGGGCGAGTGTGAGGCTCGTGCTCAAGTTTTTGTCTCTGGATATTGTGTCACTCATGGTCGTGAAATTTCCGGGTGACTTCATGGGAAATGGACGAGTCTTACTCTCTGGGGTTTTGCCCCGTCCCAAGAGTTTTGAGTCATTCTGGGGGTGGAAGAAGTCCGTTTTGTTGTTGTTGTTGATTTGCTTTGTTTTTTTTTTTTAACCTCATGTGTCTCACCAAATGAGGTATTCCAGAGTAGAGCCCTGGGGAGGGCCAACCGGACAACCAGAAATCTGGTTAAAAATTGGGGCCTAGGGACATGTCAAGCCCATTATGACATCTAATGGTCGAGCCACTGAGAGGACTTACTAGAGCACAGGTCTCACGCTGAGGGTCACAATGCGTGTTTATGCCCTCTTCGCACTCAAGAATTGGCAGGGCCTCCGGGTGAATGCTGGTTTCTCCTACACTGAACGTTGGACAACATGCCAACCACAAGGTTTCTTGCCATGGGTAAGGACGAGTTCTGATTTCTGCATCACAGGCACCCCTGGGCAGTGGTTGGAGATAAGGTCTAGGTTCTGAAGCCTGAAAAACCGCAGTTGGGAAGAGATGATGACCTAAGGCCATGGCGGTTCTGATGTGCTCAGTGTGCGGTCAGCTGTCTGGGTGTTGGTCAGGAGGTCCGAGCTCAGGTTGTGTCAGACAGTGCATTAGTGCCCAGGTTAGACTATATACTTTGGGTACAGTCGAATGCCATGTAGATTTATCCTCATATAAGGTGCCTGGGCAGCTCATTAGGCCAAATTTTTTTTCTAGAGGGCAGGCAGAGTGCTGCATTGTGGGTCTGGAATTGCGAAACTTCCGGGCTTCGGGGCCTGGAGTGTGAGGACGGAAGTCTGAGAACACAAGCTAGACTTGTGTTTCAGGGCCAGGGCACGGCAGGTACCCCTGTAGATCTGAACCTATATCTCATGCATCTGAAGTCAGGGCGAGGATCAGACGTTGGCTCAGGTTGGAGTTTCTGTGCATGACGGCCCCTTCATGAAGGGAGCGGAATCTCGAGGCCATGTAGGTTTTCCCACGTTGGGAGTTGTGGGATGCCCCCTTCAAGGATTCCTTCTGCGGGACAATTGAGACTTGTTGGGCAGCTCCAGGACATCCCATATGGAATGACTCCATGGCACCGTTCGAGGATGGATGCCTGGGAAGCCCGCCTCGCATTCCAATTGTCTCCTAGCAACTGGACAGTTTAGATCTGATGGCTCTGCGGGAGAAACCGGGGTGGCTGACTTGAAATGGACTTTCCTGAGGATGGGTCCTAATGTGTGTTTGTGTCCATGAGGGCCTTAAAATGGGGCGGTGGCATCGGGACCCTGAAGTATTCTCCTAAGCTTTTGACATAGCTCGATGCACAAGGTTCCTTGTGGAGACGAGATCTGTTTTGATGGGTGCCTCAGGAAAACCTCTATGCTGGTATTGGAATCCAGGCTTTTGAGGAGACATGCCTGTAATCCAAAGCAATGTATCCGATTATGGCCTAGGGTCCTGTCTGGTTCAATCTTCTTCTCAGGGGACATCCATCTATGGTATGAGTGGAGGTAGATGCTCAGCTGGTATCAGACCGCCCTTGTTTGTCCCAGGCGACCTACACTATTTGGATGGCCTCAGGGATTTGTAGGGTTCTCCAAATTTTACTGTTTTGGACAATGGCATCGGCAGAATTCCCATGGATTGGGTAGGCACAGTCCTAATGTGTGACTCCAGGGGCCCCAGACTGGAGGGTGTGTGGCCCAGGACTTTGAGAACAGAAGTCTGAAAACACAAACTCAGCTTAGGTTTGGGGACGTAGGTATGGCAGGCCCGATCTATAAACCATGAGAAGAACTCTTCCGGATATGAAGAAAGAGCGAGTCTGAGGCGCTTGCTCAGGCTTTTGTCTCTGGATTTTGTATCAGAGTTGGCCATGGAATGTCGGGGAGGCCTCATGGGCCATGGACGAATATTCCTCTCTGTGGATTTGGCTCGATCCCAGTTGTTTTTCGTCAATCTGTGGAATGGGAGGACTCCTTTCAGGTTTGTTACCTCAGGTGTCCCGCCAAAAGAGGAATTCCAAAGAAGAGCCCTGGGGAAAAGTGAAGGGAGAACCCGAACTATGGGTAAAATTTGGGGCCTAGGGGCATGGCAAGCCCAATATGCTATCTCTTCATCCAGCCACTGAGAGGCCTTATTGAGGACTGGCATCAGGGTGAGGGTCACAATGTGTGGTTTTGACCAATGTGGCCCGCAAACATGAGCGGGGCCTCATGGGCCACACTGGTTTCAACTACACTGAACGTTGGACAACATGCCAACCACATGCTTTCTTGCCACGGGGAAGGAGTTGTGATTTCTGCATCACTTTCAAGCCTGGGCAGTGATTGGAGATAAGGTCTAGGTTCTGAAACTTGACAACCGTGGTTGGGAAGAGATGACGACCTAAGACCATGGCGGGTCCGATGTGCTCATTGAGCGGCCAGCTTTCTGTGTGGGGCCAGGTAATCCAGGCTCAGGCTGTGTCAAAAAGGGCAATAGTGCCCAGGTCATCCTATATATTTGGGGTACAGTCGAATGGCGTGCAGGTTGATCCTCTTTTGGAGTTTCTGGGTAGCCCCAGAGGGCAATGTTTTTCTTCCTGAGGGCAGGAAGAGTGCTGCATTATAGTTCTGGTTTTCAAACTGGAGGCTTGTGGGCCAGTAGTCTGAGGAAGGAAATCTGAGAACAAGCTAGACTTAGGTTTCTGGGTGAGGACAAGGCAGGAACAATCTACAGACCTGAATCGAGATCTCGTGCTTATGATGTCAGGGCGAGGATCAGAAGATCGCTCAGGTTGGTGTTTCTGTCCCTGATGGCCCTTCATGAAGGGGCAGGGTGGTCACGAGGCCGTGGGGGTTTTCCCACGATGTTAGTTGTTAGAAGCTCCAAACTGCAAAGATTCTTCTGCAAGACAATTGTGACCTGTTGGTTGGCTCCAGGGCAACGATTCCGAGCAGGGTTCTAAGGATGGATGGCTGGGTAGCCCACCTCGCATTCCAATTGTGTCCTAGCAACAAGACAGGTTAGATCTGCTGGATCTGGGGGAGCAACCCAGGAGGCTGAGTTGAAATGGACTCTCCTGTGGATGGATCCTAATATGTTTTTGTGTCTATGGAGATCTTGGAATGAAGCGGTGGTACTGGGGCCCTGAAGGGTTTTTCAAACAGAGGCTTTGACACAGCTCCAACGTGCAAGTTTCCCATATGTAGATGAGATTTGTTCTGAGGGATGAGTCAGGAAACAGCCATATGCTGGTATTGAAATCCAGGCCTCTGAGGAGAGATGACTGGATAGCACAACAATGAATCCAAATAGTGCCTAGGGGCCTGTTCGTACCTTTTTACCTCTGGGGACATCAGTCTATGCATCTGAGTGCATGTAGGTGTCAGATGGGCTCAGATTGCTCCTGTTTGTCCTGGAGAGCCACCACTATTGGGATGGCCTCAGGGAATTTGGAGGTTTATCCTATTAGTAGGTTGTAGCCATTGGAATGGGCACATACAATTCCCTTGGAGAGGGCAAGTACAGTCCTCAGGTTTGGCTCCAGGGGCCTGAGCCTGTAGGATGTGTAGGCAGAGCTGTTTGGACAGTTGTCTGAAAACACAAACACGGCTTATGTTTCGGGTAACAGGTATGGCAGGATTGATCTACAGACCATGAGGAAAACTCTTCGGGATATGAAAAAAGGGCGAGTGTGAGGCTCTTGCTCAAGTTTTTTTCTCTGGATATCGTGTCACTCATGGTCATGAAATTTCCGGTTGACTTGATGGGAAATGGACGAGTCTTACTCTCTGGGGGTTTGTCCCCATCGCAAGATTTCGGGGTCATTCTGTGGGATGGAAAAAGTCCGTTTTGTTGTTGTTGTGATTTGCCTTGTTTTGCTTTTTAACCTCAGGTGTCCCACCAAATGAGGTATTCCAGAGTAGAGCCCTGGGGAGGGCCGACTGGACAACCAGAAATCTTGTTACAAATTTGGGCCTAGGGACATGTCAAGCCCATTATGACATCTAATGGTCGAGCCACTGAGAGGACTTACTAGAGGACAGGACTCACACTGAGGGTCACAATGCATGTTTATGCCCACTTCGCAAAAAAGAATGGGTGGGGCCTCAGGGGGAATGCTGGTTTCTCCTACACTGAACGTTGGACAACCTGCCAACGACAAGATTTCTTGCCATGGGTAAGGAATAGTTCTGATTTCTGCATCACAGTCACCCTTGGGCAGTGATTGGAGATAAGGTCTAGATTCTGAAGCCTGAAAACTGAGGTAGGGAAGAGATGATAACCTAAGGCCATGGCGGGTCTGATGTGCTCAGTGTGCGGTCAGCTGTCGGGGTGTTGGTCAGGAGGTCCGGGCTCAGGTTGTGTCAGACAGTGCATTAGTGCCCCCGTAGACTATATAATTTGGGTAAAGTTGAGTGCCATGTAGATTTATCCTCATATAAGTTGTCTGGGCAGCTCATTAGGCAAAATTTGTTTTCTAGAGGGCAGGCAGAGTGCTTCATTGTCGGTCCGGAATTGCCAAACTTGAGGGCTTCGTGTCCAGGAGTGTGAGGACGGAAGTCTTAGAACACAAGCTAGACTTGTGTATCAAGGCGAGGACACGGCAGGGACCACTGTAGATCTGAACCAATATCTCATGCATCTGAAGTCAGTGCGAGGATCAGACGTTGGCTCACGTTGGAGTTTATGTGCATGACGGCCCCTTCATGAAGGGAGCGGAATCTCGAGGCCATGTAGGTTTTCCCACGTTGGGTGTTGTGGGATGCCCCCTTCAAGGATACCTTCTGCGGGACAATTGAGACCTGTTGGGCAGCTTCAGGACATCCCATATGGAATGACTCCAGGGCACCGGTCGAGGATGGATGACTGGGAAGCGGGCCTCGCATTCCAATTTTCTCCTAGCAACAAGAGAGTTTAGATCTGATGGCTCTGCGTGAGCAACAGGAGTGACTGACTTGAAATGGACTTTCCTGAGGATGGGTCCTAATGTGTGTTTGTGTCCATGAGGGCCTTAAAATGGGGCGGTGGCATCGGGACCCTGAAGTATTCTCCTATGCTTTTGACATAGCTCGATGCACAAGGTTCCTTGTGGAGACGAGATTTGTTTTCATGGGTGCCTCAGGAAACCCTCGATGTTGGTATTGGAATCCAGGCTTTTGAGGAGACATGCCTGTAATCCAAAGCAATGTGTCCGATTATGGCCTAGGGTCCTGTCTGGTTCAATCTGCTTCTCAAGGGACATCCATCTATGGTATGAGTGGAGGTAGATGCTCAGCTCGTATCAGACCGCCCTTGTTTTTCCCGAGCGACCTGCACCATTGGGATGGCCTCAGGGATTTGGAGTGTTCTCCTAATTTTACGGTTTTGGACAATGGAATGGGCAGAATACCCATGGATTGGGTAGACACAGTCCTAATGTGTGACACCTGGGGCCCCAGCCTGGAAGGTGTGTGGCCCAGGACGTTGGGGACAGAAGTCTGAAAACACAAACTCAGCTTAGCTTTGGGGAGTTAGGTATGGCAGGCCCGATCTATAAACCATGAGAAGATCTCTTCCGGATATAAAGAAAGAGCGAGTCTGAGGCACTTGCTCAGGCTTTTGTCTCTGGATTTTGTATCAGAGATGGCCGTGGAATGTCCGGGAAGCCGCATGGGCCATGGACGAATCTTTCTCTCTGGGGATTTGGCCCGATCCCAATTGTTTTTCGTCAATCTGTGGAAAGGGAGGACTCCTTTCAGGTTTGTTACCTCAGGTGTCCCGCCAAAAGAAGAATTCCAAAGATGAGCCCTGGGGAAAAGTGAAGGGAAAACCCGAACTATGGGTAAAATTTGGGGCCTAGGGACATGGCAAGCCGAATATGCTGACTCTTCATCCAGCCACTGAGAGGCCTTACCTGAGGCCTGGGATCAGGCTGAGGGACACAATGTGTGTTTGTGACCAATGTGGCCAAAACATGGGCGGGGCCTCATGGGCCACACTGGTTTCAACTACACTGAACTTTGGAAAACAAGCCAACCACTAAGTTTCTTGCCAAGGCGAAGGAGAAGTTCTGATTCTTGTATCACGTTCACTCCTGAACAGTGAGTGGAGATAAGGTCTAGGTTCTGAAGGTGAAAACTGAGGTTGTGTAGAGTTGATGGCCTAAAGCCATTGTGGGTGTGATATGCTCTGTTTACGGCAAGCTGTCTGGGTGTTGGACTGGAGGTCTGCCCTCATGCTGTTTCAGACAGGGCTTTAGTGCACAGGCTAGACTGTATAATTGGGGTATGGTCGAGTGGCATGCAGGTTGTTACTCATTTGGCGTTTCTGGTTAGCCCTATAGGGCAACATTTTTCTTCTGGAGGGCAGGCAGAGTGCTGCATTGTGACATCAGAATTCCCAAACTGTAGGGCTTGTGGGCCAGGAGAGTGAGGACGGAAGTCTGAGAACACAAGCTAGGCTTAGGTTTCGGGGCAAGGACATGGCAGGCACACTCTGCAGAGCTGAATTGAGATCTCATGCGTCTGAAGTCAGGTCGAGGTTCAGGCTTTGGCTCAGGTTTGAGTTTCTGTCCATGTAGGCCCCTTCAGGAAGTGGGGGCATTATGAGGCCATGGGGGTTTTCCCACTATTGGAGTTGTGAGATGCTCCAAACCGCAAGGATTCCTTCTGTGGGACAATTAAGATATGTTGGATGGCTCCAGGACGTCTTATAAGGTATTTTTCCAGAACAGGGTTCTAAGTATGGATGCCTGGGAAGCCAGCCTCACATTCCAATTGTCTCCTAGCAACAAGAAACGTTTGATCTGCTGGCTTGGGGTAGCAAGAGAGGGGGCTGAGTTGAAATGGACTTTCCTGAGGATGGTCTTAATGTTGGTTTGAGTCCATGGAGACCTTGGTATGGGGCAGTGGCACCAGGGCCCTGAAGGATTCTCCTAACCAGAGGTTATGACAAAGCTCCAATGAGCAAGTTTTCCATGGGGAGACGAGATTTGTTCTTATTGGTGCCTCAGGAAACCACCATATGCTGGTATTGGAAACGAGGCCTCTGAGGAGAGATGCCTAAAAACCAAAGCAATGGATCTGATTAGGGCCTAGGGGCCTGTCCGGTTCAATATTCTTCTCTGGGGACATCTGTTGTCTGAGGGGAGGTAGTTGCTCAGCTGGTTTGAGATCACCCCTGTTTGTCCTGGGCGGCCTACACTAATGGGATGGCCTCGGTGACTTTGGAGGTTTTTCCTCATTTGCAAGGTTGTGGCCAATGGAATGGGAAGAATTCCCTTGAAAGGGAAGCACAGTCCTGAGGTGTGGCTCCAGGGACCCAAGTGTGGAGCGTGTGTGGTCCAGGGCTATTTGGACAAAAGTCTGAAAACACAAACTCAACTTAGGGTGGGGGATGTAGGTATGGCCGGCCCGATCTATAGACCGTGAGGAGAACGCTTCGGGATATGAACAAAGGGCGAATGTGAGGTGTTGGCTCATGCTTTTTTTTTTTTTTTTCTGGAAATGTGTCACCGATTGCCATGGAATGTCGGGGTGTCCTCATGGGCCATAGATGAGGCTCCCTTTCTGGGGATTTGACCCGATCCCAAGAGTTTGGGGTCATTCTGTGGGAAGGGAGGAGGCCTTTCTTGTTTTTTTGTTTATTTTTTTATTATTATTATTTTTTTTTTACCTAAGGTGGACCACCAAAAGAGGGATGCCAGAGCAGAGTCCTGGGGAGGGGCGACTGGACAACCAGACCTCTGGTTAACATTGGGACCTAAGAACATGGCAAGCCCCATATGTGGGCTCTTGGTCCAGACACTGAGAGGCCTTCCTTGAGGATAGGTCTCACACTGAGTTTCCAATGTGTTTTTGTGCCCAAGGAGCCCCTCAAGTCAGGGTGTGGCCTAATGTACCATGCTGGTTTCTCCTACACTGAACATTGCACAATATGGCAACCACAAGATTTCTGGCCATTGGGAAGAAGGAGTTCTAATTTCTGCAACACTTTCACTCCTGGACTGTGATTGGATTTAAGGTCTAGGTTCTGAAGCCTGAAAACTGAGGTTGGGAAGAGATGAAGACCTAAGGCCATGGTGTGGCTGATGTGCTCAGTGTTCGGCCAGCTGTTGAGTGTGGATTGGGAGGTACAGGCTCAGGCTGTGGCAGACAGGGAATTAGTGCCCAGGCTAGACTGTATCATTGGGGTGCAGTCGAGTTTCGTGCAGGATGGTACTCATTTGTGGTTACTGGGTAGCCCCAGAGGGCAAAGTTTTTCTTCTGGAGGGAAGACACAGTGCCACATAGTGGCTCCAGAATTCCCAAACTGGAAGGCTTGTGGGCCAGGAGTGTGAGAAAAAAATTCTGAGAACACAAGCCAGACTTAGATTTCGGGGTGAGGGGACGGCAAGAACCCTCTGCAGAGATGATTCGAGATCCCGTATGCCTGAAGTCAGAGCTAGGATCAGACGTTGGCTTACGTCGGAGTTTCTGTCCATGACGGCCCCTTCATGAAGGGGACGGTGTCACGAGGACATGGAGGTTTTCCCACGATGGGAATTGTGAGATGCTCCAAACCGCAATGATTCCTTCTGTGGGACAGTCGAGACCTGTTGGATGGCTCCAGGACATCCCATAAGGAAGTTATCCAGAGCAGGGTTCTAAGGATGGATGCCTGGGCAGCCTGCCTCCCATTCCAGGTGTCTCATAGCGCCAAGGCAAGTTCGATCTGCTGGATCTAGCGGAGCAACCGAGGCGGGTGTGTTGAAATGGGTGAGTTGAGGATGGGTCATAATTTACATTTGTGTCTATGTAGACCTTGGAATGGGGTGCTTGATCCGGGGCCTTGAGGGATGTTCATAACCGGAGGTTTTGATGGGCTCTAAAGAGTACGTTTCCTATGTAGAGAAGAGAATTGTTTTGATGAGTGCCTAAGGAATCTCCCATATGCTGGTATTGGAAACCAGGCCTCTGAGGAGAGATGACTGGAAACAAAAGCAATCGAGATTATTAGGTCCTAGGTGCCTGTCCGGTTCAATCTCTTTCCTGAGGATACGTTTCTAAGGATCTGAGGGGATGTAGTTGCTCAGCTTGTGTCAGATCGCCCCTGTTTGTACTGGGCAGCCTATAATATTGGGATGGCTTCGGGACTTTGGAGTTTCTCCAAATCTATAGGGTTGTGGCCAATGGAATGGGCAGAAATCCCCTGGAGAGGGCAGGCACAGTTCTGAGTTTGGCTCTAGGGGCCCAGCCTTGAGGCTGTGTGGGCCAGGCCTGTGGGGACAAAAGTCTGAAAACACAAACTCCGCTTAGGATTGGGGACATAGGTATGGCACGCCCCATCTACAGACTGTGATAACACTTAGGGATATGAAAAAGGGTGAGTTTGAGTCTGGATTTGTGTCAACAATGTGGGTGGAATGCTGGCGTGGCCTCATGTGTTGTGGATGGCTTTCCTTCTCTGAGGATTTGACCCGATCCCAAGAGTTTGGGTACATTCTGTGGGATGGGAGGAGTCTTTTCTGTTTTTTATTTTATTTTATTTTATATTTTATTTTATGTACCTCAAGTGTCCCAATAAAAGAGGGATTCCAGAGCAGAGTCCTTGGGAGGGACAACTGGATATCCCCACCTCTGTTTATGTTTGAGGGCCTAGGGGCATGGCAAGTCCAAAAGGCGGGCTCTTGATTCAGACACTGATAGGCCTTCCTTGAGGACACGGCTCATGCTGAGGGTCACAATGCCTATTTGTGCCCAACAAGGCCCTCAAGCATGGGAAGTGCCTCATGGGCCACGCTGGATTCTCCTACACTGAACGTTGGAGAATATGCGAACCACAAGGTTTCCAGCCATGGCGAAGGAAGAGTTGTTATTTCTGCATCACGTTCACTTCTGGACAGTGTTTGGAGTTTAGGTCTAGGTTCTGAAACCCGAAAACTGAGGTTGGAAGAGATGAAGACCTAAGGACCTGATGGGTCCAATGAGCTCAGTGTGCGGCCAGCTGTTGAGCGTAGGTCTGGAGGTGTGGGCTCATGCTGTGTCAGACAAGGCATTAGACAGGGTAGACTGCATATTTGGGGTGCAGTCGAGTGGCGTTCAGTTGATCCTTATTCGGGTTTCTAGGTAGCTCCATAAGGCAACGATTTTCTTCTGGAGGGCAGGCAGTGTGCTGCATTATGGCCCCAGTATTGCCAATCTGTAGGGCTTTTGGGGCAGGGGTGTGAGGACGGTAGTCTGAGAACACAAGCTAGGCTTAGTTTTGGGGGTGAGTGCACAGAAGGCACACTCTGCAGAGCTGAATCAAGATCTCATGCACCTGAAGTCAGGGCGAATATCAGACGTTTGCTCAGGTTGGAGTTTCTGTCCATGATGGCCCCTTTATAAAGTGGAGCGTCTCAAGAGGCCATGTAGATTTTCCCACAATGGGAGTTGTGAGATGCTCCAGACTGCAAAGATTCCTTCTGTGGGACACTTGAGACCTGTTGGATGGCTCTAGGATGTCCCATGTGGAACGACTCCAGAGTAGGGTTCTAAGGATGGATGCCTGGGCAGCCCGCCTCCCATTCTAGATGTCTCCTAGCAACAAGGCAGGTTTGATCTGCAGGCCCTGGGGGAGTAACCAAGGGGGTTGAGTTGACATGGACTTTCCCGACAATAGATCATAATGTGGGTTTAAGTCCATGGAGACCTTGAAATGGGGCGCTTGATCCGGGGCCCTGAAAGATTCTCCTAAACAGAGGTTTTTATAGAGCTCCAAAGAGTACATTTCCTATGTGGAGACGAGATTTTTCTGATGAGTGCCTCAGTAATCCCCTTATGCTAGTATTGGAAACCAGGCCTCTGAGGAGAGATGCCTGGAAACAAAAGCAATGGATCTGATTAGGGCCTAAGTGCCTGTCCAGTTCAATCTTATTCTATGGGGATATCTGTCTCTGGGTCTGAGTGGAGGTAGTTTCCTAACTTGTGAAAGATCATCCCTGTTTGTCCTGGGCAGCCAACACTATTGGGATGGCCTCGGGGAGTTTGGAGGATTCTCCTAATCTATAGGGTTGTGGCCAATGGAAATGGCAGAATTCCCCTGGAGAGGGAAGCCACAGTCCTGAGGTGTGTCTCCAGGGGCCCCAGCTTGGATGGTGTGTGGGCCAGGACTGTGGGGACAGAAGTCTGAAAACACAAACTCAGCTTAGGTTTGGGGATGTATGTATGAAGGCTCGATCTACAGACCGTGAGAATTTTCCGGGCTATTAACAAAGGGCGAGTATGTTGCGCTTGCTCAAGCTTTTGTCTCTGGATTTTGTGTCAACGGTGGCCGTGGAATGTCGGGGTGTCATCAAGGGCCATGGACAATTCTTTCTCTGGTGATTTGGCCTGATCCCAAGGGGTTGGGTGTTTCTGTGGATGGGAATAGTCCTTTCTGTATTTTTTTTTTTTTTTACCTCAGGTGTTCCACCAAAGAGGGATTCCAGAGTAGAGCCCTGAGTAGGGGTGACTAGACATCTCGAAGTCTGGTTGAGAATGGGGGACTAGGGGCTTGGCAAGCCCCATATGTGGGCTGTTGTTCCAGTCACTAAGAGGCTTTACCTGAGGATAGGGTTCACGCTGAGGGTCCCAATGTGTGTTTGTGCAAATTGTGGCCCTCAGGGATAGGTGGGACCTCATAGTCCATGCTGCTTTCTTTTACAATGAACATTGGACAACATGCCAACCACTAGTTTTCTTGCCAAGGCAAAAGAGAAGTTCTGATTCTTGAATCACTTTCACTCCTGAGCAGTGAGTGGAGATAATGTCTAGGTTCTGAAGGTGAAAACTGAGGTTGGGTAGAGATGATGGCCTAAAGCCATTGTGGGTGTGATATGCTCTGTGTACGGCCAGCTGTCTGGGTGTTGGACTGGAGGTCTGCTCTCAGGCTGTGTCAGACAGGGCTTTAGTGCACAGGCTAGACTGTATAATTGGGGTATGGTCGAATGGCATGCAGGTTGTTACTCATTTGGCGTTTCCGGTTAGCCCTATAGGGCAACATTTTTCTTCTGTAGGGCAGGCAGAGTGCTGCATTGTGTCTTCAGAATTGCCAAACTGGAGGGGTGTGGCCAGGATTGTGAGGAAGGAAGTCTGAAAACACAAGGTAGCACGAGTTTTGGGGCCAAGAGGATGGCAGGCCCACTCTGCAGAGGCTGAATCGAGATCTCCTGCAGGTGAGGACAGGGCGAGTATCAGATGTTGCCTCAAGCTGGAGTTTGTGTCTATGACGGCCCTTACATGAAGGGGGTGGGGGCGTCATGAGGCCAGGGAGGTTTCCCTAGGCTGGGAGTTGTGAGCTGCTCCAAACTTCAAAGTTTCCTTCTTCAGGACAGTCGAGTACTATTGGATGGTTCCAGGATGCCCCATACAGAAAGACTCGAGAGCAGGGGCCTAAGCATGGATGCCGAGAACGCCAACTCACCTTCCCATTGCCTGGTCGAGACAAGGCACGCTCAATCTGCGTGCTCTTGGGTGAGCTACCCAGAAGGCTGAGTTTAAATGGACTCTCCTGAGGATGAGTCATAATGTGGTTTAGTGGCCATGGAGACCTTGGAATGTGGCAGTAGCTAAGGGACTCTGCAAGATTCTCCAACCCGAAGGGCTTGACACAACTCCAACAAGGAAGCTTCCCATGTGGAGATGAGAGGTCTTCTGTCTGGTGCCTCAGGAAAGCCCCGTATGCTGGTCTTCGAACGCAGGCCTCTGAGGAGTGATACCTGGACACCAAAGCAAGAGTTCATAATAGGGCCTAGGGGCCTGTCTGGTTCAATCTTCTGTCTCTGCGGATATCTGTCTGTGTGTCTGCATGGAGGTAGTAGTTGCTCAGCTTGTGTCATAATGCCCCTATTTGTCCAGTGCGGCTTGCGGTAGTGGGATGTCCTTGGGGACCTTGAGGTTTCTACTATTTTGTAGAGTTGTGGCCAATGGAATGGGCAGTTTCTTAGGAGAGAGCAGGCACAGTTCTGTGGTGTGGCTCCAGAGACCCCAGCCTGGAGGCTGTGTGGGCCATGGCTGTGCAGACAGACATCCAAAAACCCTAACTCAGCTCAGGTTTGGGGCCGAGGTTATGGCAGGCCTGATCTACAGTCCATGAGGGGAGCTCCTCTGGATATGAAAGAAGGGTGAGAGGGAGGCAGTCGCTCAGGCTTTTGTATCTGGATGTTTTGTCCACAATGGCCGTTTAATGTAAGAGTTGCCTCATGGGTCGTAGAAGTCTCCCTCTCTGGTAGTTGGTCCAGCCCCCAAGTGTTTGGGGTCATTCTGTGGGAAGGGAAGTGTCCTGTTTTCTGCTTCATGTGTCCCCCCTGTAGAGGGAATCTAGCACATAGCAGTGGGTACTGACAACTGGAATACTCGCCCTCTGGTTAAGCCTGGGGGCCTACGGATATGACAAGCCCCATATGCAAGATCTTGGTCCAGCCTCTGAGAGGCGTTACTTTAATACGGTACTCACGCTGCAGGTCACAATGCATGTCTGTGCCCTAGGCGGCCCTCAAGCACTGGCGTGGCCTTTCGAACAATGCAGAATTTCCCACATTGAACGTTGGGCAACATGCCAACCACAAGGTTTCTGGCCATGGGGAAGGAGGAATTCTAATTTCTGCATCACGTTCACCCCTGGGCAGTGATTGGAGATAAGGTCTAGGTTCTGAAGCCTGAAAACCGAGGTTGGGAAGAGATGACGACCTACAGCCATAGCGGGTCCTATGTGTCCAGGTTGGGGCCAGCTGTCTGGGTGTCGTTTGGGATGACTTGTCTCAGGCTGTGCCAGACAGGGCATTAGTATACAGGGTAGGCTGTATAATTGCTTTACAATCAAGTGGCATGCATTAGAAAATCATTTGGGGTTTCTTATTAGCAGCATAGGGCAAAGTTTTTCTTCTGGAGGGCAGGCAGAGTGTTGCATTGTGGCATCGGTATTCCTAAACTGGAGGGCTTGTGGGTGAGGAGAGTGTGACGGAAGTCTGAAAACACAAGCTAGGCTTAGGTTTCGGGGCAAGGACATGGCAGGCACACTCTGCAGAGCTGAATTGACATCTCATGCGTCTGAAGTTAGGTCGAGGATCAGACTTTGGCTCAGGTTTAAGTTTCTGTCCATGTTGGCCCCTTCATGAAGGGGGTACATTATGAGCCCATGGGGGTTTTCCCACTATTGGAGTTGTGAGATGCTCCAAACCGCAAGGATTCCTTCTGTGGGACAATTAAGATTTGTTGGATGGCTCCAGGACGTCTTATAAGGTATTTTTCCAGAACAGGGTTCTAAGTATGGATGCCTGGGAAGCCAGCCTCACATTCCAATTGTCTCCTAGCAACAAGAAACGTTTGATCTGCTGGCTTGGGGTAGCAACAGAGGGGGCTGAGTTGAAATGGACTTTCCTGAGGATGGTCTTAATGTTGGTTTGAGTCCATGGAGACCTTGGTATCGGGCAGTGGCACCAGGGCCCTGAAGGATTCTCCTAACCAGAGGTTATGACAAAGCTCCAATGAGCAAGTTTTCCATGGGGAGACGAGATTTGTTCTTATTGGTGCCTCAGGAAACCACCATATGCTGGTATTGGAAACGAGGCCTCTGAGGAGAGATGCCTAAAAACCAAAGCAATGGATCTGATTAGGGCCTAGGGGCCTGTCCGGTTCAATATTCTTCTCTGGGGACATCTGTTGTCTGAGGGGAGGTAGTTGCTCAGCTGGTTTGAGATCACCCCTGTTTGTCCTGGGCGGCCTACACTAATGGGATGGCCTCGGTGACTTTGGAGGTTTTTCCTCATTTGCAAGGTTGTGGCCAATGGAATGGGAAGAATTCCCTTGAAAGGGAAGCACAGTCCTGAGGTGTGGCTCCAGGGACCCAAGTGTGGAGCGTGTGTGGTCCAGGGCTATTTGGACAAAAGTCTGAAAACACAAACTCCACTTAGTTTGGAGGATGTATGTATGGCCGGCCCGATCTATAGACCGTGAGGAGAACTCTTCGGGATATGAACAAAGGGCGAATGTGAGGTGCTGGCTCATGCTTTTTTTTTTTTTTTTTCTGGAAATGTGTCACCGATTGCCATGGAATGTCGGGGTGTCCTCATGGGCCATTGATGAGGCACCCTTTCTGGGGATTTGACCCGATCCCAAGAGTTTGGGGTCATTCTGTGGGAAGGGAGGAGGCCTTTCTTGTTTTTTTGTTTATTTTTTTTATTATTATTATTATTTTTTTTTACCTAAGGTGGACCACCAAAAGAGGGATTCCAGAGCAGAGTCCTGGGGAGGGGCGACTGGACAACCAGACCTCTGGTTAACATTGGGACCTAAGAACCTGGCAAGCCCCATATGTGGTCTCTTGGCCCAGACACTGAGAGGCCTTCCTTGAGGATAGGTCTCACACTGAGTTTCCAATGTGTTTTTGTGCCCAAGGAGCCCCTCAAGTCAGGGCGTGGCCTAATGTACCATGCTGGTTTCACCTACACGGAACATTGCACAATATGGCAACCACAAGTTTTCTGGCCATTGGGAAGAAGGAGTTCTAATTTCTGCAACACTTTCACTCCTGGACTGTGATTGGATTTAAGGTCTAGGTTCTGAAGCCTGAAAACTGAGGTTGGGAAGAGATGAAGACCTAAGGCCATGGTGTGGCTGATGTGCTGAGTGTTCGGCCAGCTGTTGAGTGTGGGTTGGGAGGTGCAGGCTCAGGCTGTGGCAGACAGGGAATTAGTGCCCAGGCTAGACTGTATCATTGGGGTGCAGTCGAGTTTCGTGCAGGATGGTACTCATTTGTGGTTACTGGGTAGCCCCAGAGGGCAACGTTTTTCTTCTGGAGGGAAGACACAGTGCCACATAGTGGCTCCAGAATTCCCAAACTGGAAGGCTTGTGAGCCAGGAGTGTGAGAAAAAAATTCTGAGAACACAAGCCAGACTTAGATTTCGGGGTGAGGGGACGGCAGGCACCCTCTGCAGAGATGATTCGAGATCCCGTATGCCTGAAGACAGAGCTAGGATCAGACGTTGGCTTAAGTCGGAGTTTCAGTTAATGACGCCCCTTCATGAAGGGGACGGTGTCGCGAGGACATGGAGGTTTTCCCACGATGGGAATTGTGAGATGCTCCAAACCGCAATGATTCCTTCTGTGGGACAGTCGAGACCTGTGGGATGGCTCCAGGACATCCCATAAGGAAGTTATCCAGAGCAGGGTTCTAAGGATGGATGCCTGGGCAGCCTGCCTCCCATTCCAGGTGTCTCATAGCGCCAAGGCAAGTTCGACTGCTGGATCTAGGGGAGCATCCGAGGCGGGTGTGTTGAAATGGGTGAGTTGAGGAAGGCTCATAATGTGCATTTGTGTCGATGTAGACCTTGGAATGGGGTCCTTGATCCGGGGCCTTGAGGGATGTTCATAACCGGAGGTTTTGATGGCCTCTAAAGAGTACGTTTCCTATGTAGAGAAGAGAATTGTTTTGATCAGTGCCTAAGGAATCTCCCATATGCTGGTATTGGAAACCAGGCCTCTGAGGAGAGATGACTGGAAACAAAAGCAATCGAGATGATTAGGTCCTAGGTGCCTGTCCGGTTCAATCTCTTTCCTGTGGATACGTGTCTAAGGATCTGAGGGGATGTAGTTGCTCAGCTTGTGTCAGATCGCCCCTGTTTGTCCTGGGCAGCCTATAATATTGGAATGGCCTCAGGACTTTGGAGTTTCTCCTAATCTATAGGGTTGTGGCCAATGGAATGGGCAGAAATCCCATGGAGAGGGCAGGCACAGTTCTTAGTTTGGCTCTAGGGGCCCAGCCTTGAGGCTGTGTGGGCCAGGCCTGTGTGGACAAATGTCTGAAAACACAAACTCCACTTAGGATTGGGGACATAGGTATGGCACGCCCAATCTACAGACCGTGATAACACTTAGGGATATGAAAAAGGGTGAGTTTGAGGTGCTTGCTCAGGTTTTGTCTCTGGATTTGTGTCAACAATGTGGGTGGAATGCTGGCGTGGCCTCATGGGTTGTGGATGGCTTTCCTTCTCTGAGGATTTGACCCGATCCCAAGAGTTTGGGTACATTCTGTGGGATGGGAGGAGTCTTTTCTGTTTTTTATTTTATTTTATTTTATATTTTATTTTATGTACCTCAAGTGTCCCAATAAAAGAGGGATTCCAGAGCAGAGTCCTTGGGAGGGACAACTGGATATCCCCACCTCTGTTTATGTTTGAGGGCCTAGGGGCATGGCAAGTCCAAAAGGCGGGCTCTTGATTCAGACACTGATAGGCCTTCCTTGAGGACACGGCTCATGCTGAGGGTCACAATGCCTATTTGTGCCCAACAAGGCCCTCAAGCATGGGAAGTGCCTCATGGGCCACGCTGGATTCTCCTACACTGAAAGTTGGAGAATATGCCAACCACAAGGTTTCCAGCCATAACGAAGGAAGAGTTGTGATTTCTGCATCACGTTCACCCCTGGACAGTGATTGGAGTTTAGGTCTAGGTTCTGAAACCTGAAAACTGAGGTAGGAAGAGATGAAGACCTAAGGACCTGATGGGTCCAATGAGCTCAGTGTGTGGCCAGCTGTTGAGCGTAGGTCTGGAGGTGTGGGCTCATGCTGTGTCAGACAAGGCATTAGACAGGGTAGACTGTATATTTGGGGTGCAGTCGAGTGGCGTTCAGTTGATCCTTATTCGGGTTTCTAGGTAGCTCCATAAGGCAACGTTTTTCTTCTGGAGGGCAGGCAGTGTGCTGCATTATGGCCCCAGTATTGCCAATCTGTAGGGCTTTTGGGGCAGGGGTGTGAGGACGGTAGTCTGAGAACACAAGCTAGGCTTAGTTTTGGGGGTGAGTGCACAGAAGGCACACTCTGCAGAGCTGAATCAAGATCTCATGCACCTGAAGTCAGGGCGAATATCAGACGTTTGCTCAGGTTGGAGTTTCTGTCCATGATGGCCCCTTTATAAAGTGGAGCGTCTCAAGAGGCCATGTAGATTTTCCCACAATGGGAGTTGTGAGATGCTCCAGACTGCAAAGATTCCTTCTGTGGGACACTTGAGACCTGTTGGATGGCTCTAGGATGTCCCATGTGGAACGACTCCAGAGTAGGGTTCTAAGGATGGATGCCTGGGCAGCCCGCCTCCCATTCTAGTTGTCTCCTAGCAACAAGGCAGGTTTGATCTGCAGGCCCTGGGGGAGAAACCAAGGGGGTTGAGTTGACATGGACTCTCCCGACAATAGATCATAATGCGGGTTTAAGTCCATGGAGACCTTGGAATGGGGTGCTTGATCCGGGGCCCTGAAAGATCTCCTAAACAGAGGTTTTTATAGAGCTCCAAAGAGTACATTTCCTATGTGGAGATGAGATTTTTCTGATGAGTGCCTCAGTAATCCCCCGTATGCTGGTATTGGAAACCAGGCCTCTGAGGAGAGATGCCTGGAAACAAAAGCAATGGATCTGATTAGAGCCTAAGTGCCTGTCCAGTTCAATCTTATTCTATGGGAATATCTGTCTCTGGGTCTGAGTGGAAGTAGTTTCCTAACTTGTGAAAGATCATTCCTGTTTGTCCTGGGCAGCCAACACTATTGGGATGGCCTCGGGGAGTTTGGAGGATTCTCCTAATCTATAGGGTTGTGGCCAATGGAAATGGCAGAATTCCCCTGGAGAGGGAAGCCACAGTCCTGAGGTGTGTCTCCAGGGGCCCCAGCTTGGATGGTGTGTGGGCCAGGACTGTGGGGACAGAAGTCTGAAAACACAAACTCAGCTTAGGTTTGGGGTTATATGTATGAAGGCTCGATCTACAGACAGTGAGAATTTTCCGGGCTATGAACAAAGGGCGAGTATGTGGCGCTTGCTCAAGCTTTTGTCTCTGGATTTTGTGTCAAAGGTGGCCGTGGAATGTCGGGGTGTCTTCAAGGGCCATGAACAATTCTTTCTCTGTTGATTTGGCCTGATCCCAAGGGGTTGGGATCATTCTGTGGATGGGAATAGTCCTTTTTTTTTTTTTTTACCTCAGGTGTTCCACCAAAGAGGGATTCCAGAGTAGAGCCCTGAGTAGGGTTGACTAGACATTTCGAACTCTGGTTGAGATTGGGGGACTAGGGGCTTGGCAAGCCCAATATGTGGGCTGTTGTTCCAGTCACTAAGACGCTTTACATGAGGATAGGGCTCACGCTGAGGGTCACAATGTGTGTTTGTGCAAATTGTGGCCCTCAGGGTTAGGTGGGGCCTCATAGTCCACGCTGCTTTCTCCTACAATGAACATTGGACAACATGCCAACCACTAGGTTTCTTGCCAAGGCGAAGGAGAAGTTCTGATTCTTGCATCACGTTCACTCCTGAGCAGTGAATGGAGATAAGGCCTAGGTTCTGAAGGTGAAAACTGAGGTTGGGTTGAGATGATGGCCTAAAGCCATTGTGGGTGTGATATGCTCTGTGTACGGCCAGCTGTCTGGGTGTTGGACTGGAGGTCTGCCCTCAGGCTGTGTCAGACAGGGCTTTAGTGCACAGGCTAGACTGTATAATTGGGGTATGGTCGAGTGGCATGCAGGTTGTTACTCATTTGTCATTTCCAGTTACCCCTATAGAGCAACATTTTTCTTCTGGAGGGCAGGCAGAGTGCTGCATTGTGTCTCCAGAATTGCCAAACTGGAGGGGTGTGGCCAGGATTGTGAGGAAGGAAGTCTGAAAACACAAGCAGGCACGAGTTTTGGGGCCAAGAGCATGGCAGGCCCACTCTGCAGAGGCTGAATCGAGATCTCCTGCAGGTGAGGTCAGGGCGAGTATCAGATGTTGCCTCAAGCTGGAGTTTGTGTCTATGACGGCCCTTACATGAAGGGGGTGGGGGCGTCATGAGGCCAGGGAGGTTTCCCTACGCTGGGAGTTGTGAGCTGCTCCAAACTTCAAAGTTTCCTTCTTCAGGACAGTCGAGTACTATTGGATGGTTCCAGGATGCCCCATACAGAAAGACTCGAGAGCAGGGTCCTAAGCATGGATGCCGAGAAACGCCAACTCACCTTCCCATTGCCTGGTCGAGACAAGGCACGCTCAATCTGCGGGCTCTTGGGTGAGCTACCCAGAAGGCTGAGTTTAAATGGACTCTCCTGAGGATGAGTCATAATGTGGGTTGGTGGCCATGGAGACCTTGGAATGTGGCAGTAGCTAAGGGACTCTGCAGGATTCTCCAACCCAAAGGGCTTGACACAACTCCAACAAGGAAGCTTCCCATGTGGAGATGAGAGGTCTTCTGTCTGGTGCCTCAGGAAAGCCCCGTATGCTGGTCTTCGAACGCAGGCCTCTGAGGAGTGATACCTGGACACCAAAGCAAGAGTTCATAATAGGGCCTAGGGGCCTGTCTGGTTCAATCTTCTGTCTCTGCGGATATCTGTCTGTGTGAATGCATGGAGGTAGTAGTTGCTCAGCTTGTGTCATAATGCCCCAATTTGTCCAGTGCAGCTTGCGGTAGTGGGATGTCCTTGGGGACCTTGAGGTTTCTACTATTTTGTAGAGTTGTGGCCAATGGAATGGGCAGTTTCTTAGGAGAGAGCAGGCACAGTTCTGTGGTGTGGCTCCAGAGACCCCAGCCTGGAGGCTGTGTGGGCCATGGCTGTGCAGACAGACATCCAAAAACCCTAACTCAGCTCAGGGTTGGGGCCGAGGTTACGGCAGGCCTGATCTACAGTCCATGAGGGGAGCTTCTCTGGATATGAAAGAAGGGTGAGAGGGAGGCAGTCACTCAGGCTTTTGTATCTGGATGTTTTGTCCACAATGGCCGTTTAATGTAGGAGTTGCCTCATGGGTCGTAGAAGACTCCCTCTCTGGTAGTTGTCCAGCCCCCAAGTGTTTGGGGTCATTCTGTGGGAAGGGAAGTGTCCTGTTTTCTGCTTCATGTGTCTCCCCTGTAGAGGGAATCTAGAGCATAGCAGTGGGTACTGACAACTGGAATACTCGCCCTCTGGTTAAGCCGGGGGGGCTATGGATATGACAACCCCATATGCAGGATCTTGGTCCAGCCACTGAGAGGCGTTACTTTAATACGGGACTCACGCTGCAGGTCACAAT
Organism: Mustela nivalis; assembly: GCF_964662115.1. NCBI lineage: Eukaryota > Metazoa > Chordata > Mammalia > Carnivora > Mustelidae > Mustela > Mustela nivalis. Next base: position 56,795 of record NW_028134606.1, on the reverse strand, counting down.
GCATGTCTGTGCCCTAGGCGGCCCTCAAGCACTGGCGTGGCCTTTCGGACAAAGCAGAATTTCCCACATTGAACGTTGGACAACATGCCAACCACAAGGTTTCTGGCCATGGGGAAGGAGGAATTGTAATTTCTTCATCACGTTCTCCCCTGGGCAGTGATTAGAGATAAGGTCTAGGTTCTGAAGCCTGAAAACCGAGGTTGGGAAGAGATGACGACCTACAGCCATAGCGGGTCCTATGTGTCCAGGTTGGGGCCAGCTGTCTGGGTGTCGTTTGGGATGTCTTGTCTCAGGCTGTGCCAGACAGGGCATTAGTATACAGGGTAGGCTGTATAATTGCTTTACAATCGAGTGGCATGCATTAGAAAATCATTTGGGGTTTCTTATTAGCAGCATAGGGCAAAGTTTTTCTTCTGGAGGGCAGGAAGAGTTCTGCATTGTGGCATCGGAATTCCCAAACTGGAGGGCTTTTGGGCCAGGAGAGTGAGGACGGAAGTCTGAGAACACAAGCTAGGCTTAGGTTTCGGGGCAAGGACATGGCAGGCACACTCTGCAGAGCTGAATTGACATCTCATGCGTCTGAAGTCAGGTCGAGGATCAGACTTTGGCTCAGGTTTGAGTTTCTGTCCATGTTGGCCCCTTCATGAAGGGGGTACATTATGAGCCCATGGGGGTTTTCCCACTATTGGAGTTGTGAGATGCTCCAAACCGCAAGGATTCCTTCTGTGGGACAATTAAGATTTGTTGGATGGCTCCAGGACATCTTATAAGGTATTTTTCCAGAACAGGGTTCTAAGTATGGATGCCTGGGCAGCCAGCCTCACATTCCAATTGTCTCCTAGCAACAAGAAACGTTTGATCTGCTGGCATGGGGTAGCAAGAGAGGGGGCTGAGTTGAAATGGACTTTCCTGAGGATGGTCTTAATGTTGGTTTGAGTCCATGGAGACCTTGGTATGGGGCAGTGGCACCAGGGCCCTGAAGGATTCTCCTAACCAGAGGTTATGACAAAGCTCCAATGAGCAAGTTTTCCATGGGGAGACGAGATTTGTTCTTATTGGTGCCTCAGGAAACCACCATATGCTGGTATTGGAAACGAGGCCTCTGAGGAGAGATGCCTAAAAACCAAAGCAATGGATCTGATTAGGGCCTAGGGGCCTGTCCGGTTCAATATTGTTCTCTGGGGACATCTGTTGTCTGAGTGGAGCTAGTTGCTCAGCTGGTTTGAGATCACCCCTGTTTGTCCTGGGCGGCCTACACTATTGGGATGGCCTCGGTGACTTTGGAGGTTTTTCCTCATTTGCAAGGTTGTGGCCAATGGAATGGGAAGAATTCCCTTGAAAGGGAAGCACAGTCCTGAGGTGTGGCTCCAGGGACCCAAGTGTGGAGCGTGTGTGGTCCAGGGCTATTTGGACAAAAGTCTGAAAACACAAACTCCTCTTAGGTTGGGGGATGTAGATATGGCCGGCCCGATCTATAGACCGTGAGGAGAACTCTTTGGGATATGAACAAAGGGCGAATGTGAGGTGCTGGCTCATGCTTTTTTTTTTTTTTTTTCTGGAAATGTGTCACCGATTGCCATGGAATGTCGGGGTGTCCTCATGGGCCATCGATGAGGCTCCCTTTCTGGGGATTTGACCCGATCCCAAGAGTTTGGGGTCATTCTGTGGGAAGGGAGGAGGCCTTTCTTGTTTTTTTGTTTATTTTATTATTATTATTATTTTTTTTTTTTACCTAAGGTGGACCACCAAAAGAGGGATTCCAGAGCAGAGTCCTGGGGAGGGGCGACTGGACAACCAGACCTCTGGTTAACATTGGGACCTAAGAACATGGTAAGCCCCATATGTGGGCTCTTGGTCCAGACACTGAGAGGCCTTCCTTGAGGATAGGTCTCACACTGAGTTTCACAATGTGTTTTTGTGCCCAAGGAGCCCCTCAAGTCAGGGCGTGGCCTAATGTACCATGCTGGTTTCTCCTACAGGGAACGTTGCACAATATGGCAACCACAAGTTTTCTGGCCATGGGGAAGAAGGAGTTCTAATTTCTGCAACACTTTCACTCCTGGACTGTGATTGGATTTAAGGTCTAGGTTCTGAAGCCTGAAAACTGAGGTTGGGAAGAGATGAAGACCTAAGGCCATGGTGTGGCTGATGTGCTCAGTGTTCGGCCAGCTGTTGAGTGTGGGTTGGGAGGTGCAGGCTCAGGCTGTGGCAGGCAGGGAATTAGTGCCCAGGCTAGATTGTATCATTGGGGTGCAGTCGAGTTTCGTGCAGGATGGTACTCATTTGTGGTTACTGGGTAGCCCCAGAGGGCAACGTTTTTCTTCTGGAGGGAAGACACAGTGCCACATAGTGGCTCCAGAATTCCCAAACTGGAAGGCTTGTGGGCCAGGAGTGTGAGAAAAAAATTCTGAGAACACAAGCCAGACTTAGATTTCGGGGTGTCGGGACAGCAGGCACCCTCTGCAGAGATGATTCGAGATCCCGTATGCCTGAAGACAGAGCTAGGATCAGACGTTGGCTTACGTCTGAGTTTCCTTCCATGACGCCCCTTCATGAAGGGGACGGTGTCACGAGGACATGGAGGTTTTCCCACGATGGGAATAGTGAGATGCTCCAAACCGCAATGATTCCTTCTGTGGGACAGTCGAGACCTGTTGGATGGCTCCAGGACATCCCATAAGGAAGTTATCCAGAGCAGGGTTCTCAGGATGGATGCCTGGGCAGCCTGCCTCCCATTCCAGGTGTCTCATAGCGCCAAGGCAAGTTCGATCTGCTGGATCTAGGGGAGCAACCGAGGCGGGTGTGTTGAAATGGGTGAGTTGAGGAAGGCTCATAATGTGCATTTGAGTCCATGTAGACCTTGGAATGGGGTGCTTGGTCCGGGGCCTTGAGGGATGTTCATAACCGGAGGTTTTGATGGGCTCTAAAGAGTACGTTTCCTATGTAGAGAAGAGAATTGTTTTGATGAGTGCCTAAGGAATCTCCCATATGCTGGTATTGGAAACCAGGCCTCTGAGGAGAGATGACTGGAAACAAAAGCAATCGATATGATTAGGGCCTAGGTGCCTGTCCGGTTCAAACTCTTTCCTGAGTATACGTGTCAAAGGATCTGAGGGGATGTAGTTGCTCAGCTTGTGTCAGATCGCCCCTGTTTGTCTTGGGCAGCCTATAATATTGGGATGGCCTCGGGACTTTGGAGTTTCTCCTAATCTATAGGGTTGTGGCCAATGGAATGGGCAGAAATCCCCTGGAGAGGGCAGGCACAGTTCTGAGTTTGGCTCTAGGGGCCCAGCATTGAGGGTGTGTGGGCCAGGCCTGTGGGGACAAAAGTCTGAAAACACAAACTCCGCTTAGGCTGGGGACATAGGTATGGCACGCCCAATCTACAGACTGTGATAACACTTAGGGATATGAAAAAGGGTGAGTTTGAGGTGCTTGCTCAGGTTTTGTCTCTGGATTTGTGTCAACAATGTGGGTGGAATGCTGGCGTGGCCTCATGGGTTGTGGATGGCTTTCCTTCTCTGAGGATTTGACCCGATCCCAAGAGTTTGGGTACATTCTGTGGGATTGGAGGAGTCTTTTCTGTTTTTTATTTTATTTTATTTTATATTTTATTTTATGTACCTCAAGTGTCCCAATAAAAGAGGGATTCCAGAGCAGAGTACTTGGGAGGGACAACTGGATATCCCCACCTCTGTTTAAGCTTGGGGGCCTAGGGGCATGGCAAGTCCAATAGGCGGGCTCTTGATTCAGACACTGAGAGGCCTTCCTTGAGGACAGGGCTCATGCTGAGGGTCACAATGCCTATTTGTGCCCAACAAGGCCCTCAAGCATGGGAAGTGCCTCATGGGCCACGCTGGATTCTCCTACACTGAACGTTGGAGAATATGCCAACCACAAGGTTTCCAGCCATAACGAAGGAAGAGTTGTGATTTCTGCATCACGTTCACCCCTGGACAGTGATTGGAGTTTAGGTCTTGGTTCTGAAACCCGAAAACTGAGGTTGGGAAGACATGAAGACCTAAGGACCTGATGGGTCCAATGAGCTCAGTGTGCGGCCAGCTGTTGAGAGTAGGTCTGGAGGTGTGGGCTCATGCTGTGTCAGACAAGGCATTAGACAGGGTAGACTGCATATTTGGGGTGCAGTCGAGTGGCGTTCAGTTGATCCTTATTCGGGTTTCTAGGTAGCTCCATAAGGCAACGTTTTTCTTCTGGAGGGCAGGCAGTGTGCTGCATTATGGCCCCAGTATTGCCAATCTGTAGGGCTTTTGGGGCAGGGGTGTGAGGACGGTAGTCTGAGAACACAAGCTAGGCTTAGTTTTGGGGGTGAGTGCACAGAAGGCACACTCTGCAGAGCTGAATCAAGATCTCATGCACCTGAAGTCAGGGCGAATATCAGACGTTTGCTCAGGTTGGAGTTTCTGTCCATGATGGCCCCTTTATAAAGTGGAGCGTCTCAAGAGGCCATGTAGATTTTCCCACAATGGGAGTTGTGAGATGCTCCAGACTGCAAAGATTCCTTCTGTGGGACACTTGAGACCTGTTGGATGGCTCTAGGATGTCCCATGTGGAACGACTCCAGAGTAGGGTTCTAAGGATGGATGCCTGGGCAGCCCGCCTCCCATTCTAGTTGTCTCCTAGCAACAAGGCAGGTTTGATCTGCAGGCCCTGGGGGAGAAACCAAGGGGGTTGAGTTGACATGGACTCTCCCGACAATAGATCATAATGTGGGTTTAAATCCATGGAGACCTTGGAATGGGGCGCTTGATCTGGGGCCCTGAAAGATTCTCCTAAACAGAGGTTTTTATAGAGCTCCAAAGAGTACATTTCCTATGTGGAGATGAGATTTTTCTGATGAGTGCCTCAGTAATCCCCCGTATGCTGGTATTGGAAACCAGGCCTCTGAGGAGAGATGCCTGGAAACAAAAGCAATGGATCTGATTAGAGCCTAAGTGCCTGTCCAGTTCAATCTTATTCTATGGGGATATCTGTCTCTGGGTCTGAGTGGAGGTAGTTTCCTAACTTGTGAAAGATCATTCCTGTTTGTCCTGGGCAGCCAACACTATTGGGATGGCCTCGGGAAGTTTGGAGGATTCTCCTAATCTATAGGGTTGTGGCCAATGGAAATGGCAGAATTCCCCTGGAGAGGGAAGCCACAGTCCTGAGGTGTGTCTCCAGGGGCCCCAGCTTGGATGGTGTGTGGGCCAGGACTGTGGGGATAGAAGTATGAAAACACAAACTCAGCTTAGGTTTGGGGATGTATGTATGAAGGCTCGATCTACAGACCGTGAGAATTTTCCAGGCTATGGACAAAGGGCTAGTATGTGGCGCTTGCTCAAGCTTTTGTGTCTGGATTTTGTGTCAACGGTGGCCGTGGAATGTCGGGGTGTCCTCAAGGGCCATGGACAATTCTTTCTCTGGTGATTTGGCCTGATCCCAAGGGGTTGGGATCATTCTGTGGATGGGAATAGTCCTTTTTTTTTTTTTTTACCTCAGGTGTCCCACCAAAGAGGGATTCCAGAGTAGAGCCCTGAGTAGGGGTGACTAGTCATCTCGAACTCTGGTTGAGATTGGGGGACTAGGGGCTTGGCAAGCCCCATATGTGGGCTGTTGTTCCAGTCACTAAGACGCTTTACATGAGGATAGGGCTCACGCTGAGGGTCACAATGTGTGTTTGTGCAAATTGTGGCCCTCAGGGATAGGTGGGGCCTCATAGTCCATGCTGCTTTCTCCTACAATGAACAATGGACAACATGCCAACCACTAGGTTACTTGCCAAGGGGAAGGAGAAGTTCTGATTCTTGCATCACGTTCACTCCTGAGCAGTGAGTGGAGATAAGGTCTAGGTTCTGAAGGTGAAAACTGAGGTTGGGTAGAGATGATGGCCTAAAGCCATTGTGGGTGTGATATGCTCTGTGTACGGCCAGCTGTCTGGGTGTTGGACTGGAGGTCTGCTCTCAGGCTGTGTCAGACAGGGCTTTAGTGCACAGGCTAGACTGTATAATTGGGGTATGGTCGAGTGGCATTCAGGTTGTTACTCATTTGGCGTTTCCGGTTAGCCCTATAGGGCAACATTTTTCTTCTGGAGGGCAGGCAGAGTGCTGCATTGTGTCTCCAGAATTGCCAAACTGGAGGGGTGTGGCCAGGATTGTGAGGAAGGAAGTCTGAAAACACAAGCTAGCATGAGTTTTGGGGCCAAGAGCATGGCAGGCCCACTCTGCAGAGGCTGAATCGAGATCTCCTGCAGGTGAGGGCAGGGCGAGTATCAGATGTTGCCTCAAGCTGGAGTTTGTGTCCATGACGGCCCCTTCCTGAAGGGGGTGGGGGCGTCATGAGGCCAGGGAGGTTTCCCTACGCTGGGAGTTGTGAGCTGCTCCAAACTTCAAAGTTTCCTTCTTCAGGACAGTCGAGTACTATTGGATGGTTCCAGGATGCCCCATACAGAAATACTCGAGAGCAGGGGCCTAAGCATGGATGCCGAGAACGCCAACTCACCTTGCAATTGCCTGGTGGAGACAAGGCACGCTCAATCTGCGGTCTCTTGGGTGAGCTACCCAGAAGGCTGAGTTTAAATGGACTCTCCTGAGGATGAGTCATAATGTGGGTTGGTGGCCATGGAGACCTTGGAATGTGGCAGTAGCTAAGGGACTCTGCAGGATTCTCCAACCCGAAGGGCTTGACACAACTCCAACAAGGAAGCTTCCCATGTGGAGATGAGAGGTCTTCTGTCTGGTGCCTCAGGAAAGCCCCGTATGCTGGTTTTCGAACCCAGGCCTCTGAGGAGTGATACCTGGACACCAAAGCAAGAGTTCATAATAGGGCCTAGGGGCCTGTCTGGTTCAATCTTCTGTCTCTGCGGATATCTGTCTGTGTAAATGCATGGAGGTAGTAGTTGCTCAGCTTGTGTCATAATGCCCCTATTTGTCCAGTGCGGCTTGCGGTAGTGGGATGTCCTTGGGGACCTTGAGGTTTCCACTATTTTGTAGAGTTGTGGCCAATGGAATGGGCAGTTACTTAGGAGAGAGCAGGCACAGTTCTGTGGTGTGGCTCCAGAGACCCCAGCCTGGAGGCTGTGTGGGCCATGGCTGTGCAGACAGACATCCAAAAACCCTAACTCAGCTCAGGTTTGGGGCCGAGGTTATGGCAGGCCTGATCTACAGTCCATGAGGGGAGCTCCTCTGGATATGAAAGAAGGGTGAGAGGGAGGCAGTCGCTCAGGCTTTTGTCTCTGGATGTTTTGTCCACAATGGCCGTTTAATGTAGGAGTTGCCTCATGGGTCGTAGAAGTCTCCCTCTCTGGTAGTTTGTCCAGCCCCCAAGTGTTTGGGGTCATTCTGTGGGAAGGGAAGTGTCCTGTTTTCTGCCTCATATGTCCCCCCAGTAGAGGGATTCTAGAGCATAGCAGTGGGTACTGACAACTGGAATACTCGCCCTCGGGTTAAGCCTGGGGTCCTATGGATATGACAAGCCCCATATGCAGGATCTTGGTCCAGCCACTGAGAGGCGTTACTTTAATACGGGACTCACGCTGCAGGTCACAATGCATGTCTGTGCCCTAGGCGGCCCTCAAGCACTGGCGTGGCCTTTCGGACAATGCAGGTTTTCCCACATTGAACGTTGGACAACATGCCAACCACAAGGTTTCTGGCCATGGGGAAGGAAGAATTTTAATTTCTGCATCACGTTCACCCTGGGCAGTGATTGGAGATAAGGTCTAGGTTCTGAAGCCTGAAAACCGAGGTTGGGAAGAGATGACGACCTACAGCCATAGCGGGTCCTATGTGTCCAGGTTGGGGCCAGCTGTCTGGGTGTCGTTTGGGATGTCTTCTCTCAGGCTGTGCCAGACAGGGCATTAGAATACAGGGTGGGCTGTATAATTGCTTTACAATCGAGTGGCATGCATTAGAAAATCATTTGGGGTTTCTTATTAGAAGCATAGGGCAAAGTTTTTCTTCTGGAGTGCAGGCAGAGTGCTGCATTGTGGCTTCGGAATTCCCAAACTGGAGGGCTTGTGGGTGAGGAGAGTGTGACGGAAGTCTGAGAACACAAGCTAGGCTTAGGTTTCGGGGCAAGGACATGGCAGGCACACTCTGCAGAGCTGAATTGAGATCTCATGCGTCTGAAGTCAGGTCGAGGATCAGACTTTGGCTCAGGTTTGAGTTTCTGTCCATGTTGGCCTTTTCATGAAGGGGGTACATTATGAGCCCATGGGGGTTTTCCCACTATTGGAGTTGTGAGATGCTCCAAACCGCAAGGATTCCTTCTGTGGGACAATTAAGATTTGTTGGATGGCTCCAGGACGTCTTATAAGGTATTTTTCCAGAACAGGGTTCTAAGTATGGATGCCTGGGAAGCCAGCCTCACAATCCAATTGTCTCCTAGCAACAAGAAACGTTTGATCTGCTGGCTTGGGGTAGCAACAGAGGGGGCTGAGTTGAAATGGACTTTCCTGAGGATGGTCTTAATGTTGGTTTGAGTCCATGGAGACCTTGGTATCGGGCAGTGGCACCAGGGCCCTGAAGGATTCTCCTAACCAGAGGTTATGACAAAGCTCCAATGAGCAAGTTTTCCATGGGGAGACGAGATTTGTTCTTATTGGTGCCTCAGGAAACCACCATATGCTGGTATTGGAAACGAGGCCTCTGAGGAGAGATGCCTAAAAACCAAAGCAATGGATCTGATTAGGGCCTAGGGGCCTGTCCAGTTCAATATTCTTCTCTGGGGACATCTGTTGTCTGAGTGGAGGTAGTTGCTCAGCTGGTTTGAGATCACCCCTGTTTGTCCTGGGCGGCCTACACTAATGGGATGGCCTCGGTGACTTTGGAGGTTTTTCCTCATTTGCAAGGTTGTGGCCAATGGAATGGGAAGAATTCCCTTGAAAGGGAAGCACAGTCCTGAGGTGTGGCTCCAGGGACCCAAGTGTGGAGCGTGTGTGGTCCAGGGCTATTTGGACAAAAGTCTGAAAACACAAACTCCACTTAGGTTGGGGGATGTAGGTATGGCCGGCCCGATTTATTGACCGTGAGGAGAACTCTTTGGGATATGAACAAAGGGCGAATGTGAGGTGCTGGCTCATGATTTTTTTTTTTTTTTTTCTGGAAATGTGTCACCGATTGCCATGGAATGTCGGGGTGTCCTCATGGGCCATCGATGAGGCTCCCTTTCTGGGGATTTGACCCGATCCCAAGAGTTTGGGGTCATTCTGTGGGAAGGGAGGAGGCCTTTCTTGTTTTTTTGTTTATTTTCTTATTATTATTATTTTTTTTACCTAAGGTGGACCACCAAAAGAGGGATTCCAGAGCAGAGTCCTGGGGAGGGGCGACTGGACAACCAGACCTCTGGTTAACATTGGGACCTAAGAACATGGCAAGCCCCATATGTGGGCTCTTGGTCCAGACACTGAGAGGCCTTCCTTGAGGAATGGTCTCACACTGAGTTTCACAATGTGTTTTTGTGCCCAAGGAGCCCCTCAAGTCAGGGCGTGGCCTAATGTACCATGCTGGTTTCTCCTACAGGGAACGTTGCACAATATGGCAACCACAAGTTTTCTGGCCATGGGGAAGAAGGAGTTCTAATTTCTGCAACACTTTCACTCCTGGACTGTGATTGGATTTAAGGTCTAGGTTCTGAAGCCTGAAAACTGAGGTTGGGAAGAGATGAAGACCTAAGGCCATGGTGTGGCTGATGTGCTCAGTGTTCGGCCAGCTGTTGAGTGTGGGTTGGGAGGTGCAGGCTCAGGCTGTGGCAGACAGGGAATTAGTGCCCAGGCTAGACTGTATCATTGGGGTGCAGTCGAGTTTCGTGCAGGATGGTACTCATTTGTGGTTACTGGGTAGCCCCAGAGGGCAACGTTTTTCTTCTGGAGGGAAGACACAGTGCCACATAGTGGCTCCAGAATTCCCAAACTGGAAGGCTTGTGGGCCAGGAGTGTGAGGGAAAAATTCTGAGAACACAAGCCAGACTTAGATTTCGGGGTGTGGGGATGGCAGGCACCCTCTGCAGAGATGATTCGAGATCCTGTATACCTGAAGACAGAGCTAGGATCAGACGTTGGCTTAGGTCGAAGTTTCTGTCCATGACGGCCCCTTCATGAAGGGGAGGGTGTCACGAGGACATGGAGGTTTTCCCACGATGGGAATTGTGAGATGCTCCAAACCGCAATGATTCCTTCTGTGGGACAGTCGAGACCTGTTGGATGGCTCCAGGACATCCCATAAGGAAGTTATCCAGAGCAGGGTTCTAAGGATGGATGCCTGAGCAGCCTGCCTCCCATTCCAGGTGTCTCATAGCGCCAAGGCAAGTTCGATCTGCTGGATCTAGGGGAGCAACCGAGGCGGGTGTGTTGAAATGGGTGAGTTGAGGATGGGTCATAATGTGCATTTGTGTCCATGTAGAACTTGGAATGGGGTGCTTGACCGGGGCCTTGAGGGATGTTCATAACCGGAGGTTTTGATGGAGCTCTAAAGAGTATGTTTCCTATGTAGAGAAGAGAATTGTTTTGATGAGTGCCTAAGGAATCTCCCATATGCTGGTATTGGAAACCAGGCCTCTGAGGAGAGATGACTGGAATCAAAAGCAATGGATCTGATTAGGGCCTAAGTGCCTGTCCAGTTCAATCTTATTCTATGGGGATATCTGTCTCTGGGTCTGAGTGGAGGTAGTTTCCTAACTTGTGAAAGATCATCCCTGTGTGTCCTGGGCAGCCAAAATTATTCGGATGGTCTGGGGGAGTTTGGCGGATTCTCCTAATCTATTGGGTTGTGGCCAATGGAAATGCAGAATTCCCCTGGAGAGGGAAGCCAAAGTCCTGAGGTGTGGCTCCAGGGGCCCCAGCTTGGATGGTGTGTGGGCTAGGCCTGTGGGGACAGAAGTCTGAAAACACAAACTCAGCTTAGGTTTGGGGATGTATGTATGAAGGCTCGATCTACAGACCGTGAGAATTTTCCGGGCTATGAACAAAGGGCGAGTATGTGGCGCTTGCTCAGGCTTTTGTCTCTGGATTTTGTGTCAACGGTGGCCGTGGAATGTCGGGGTGTCCTCAAGGGCCATGGACAATTCTTTCTCTGGTGATTTGGCCTGATCGCACGGGGTAGGATCATTCTGTGGATTGGAAGAGTCCTTTCTGTATTTTTTTTTTTACCTCAGGTGTCCAATCAACGAGGGATTCCCGAGTAGATCCCTGAGTAGGGGTGACTAGACATCTCGAACTCTGGTTGAGATTGGGGGACTAGGGGCTTGGCAAGCCCCATATGTGGGCTGTTGTTCCAGTCACTAAGAGGCTTTACATGAGGATAGGGTTCACGCTGAGGGTCATATGTGTGTTTGTGCACATTGTGGCCCTCAGGGATAGGTGGGGCCTCATAGTCCATGCTGCTTTCTCCTACTATGAACAATGGACAACATGCCAACCACTAGGTTACTTGCCAAGGCGAAGGAGAAGTTCTGATTCTTGCATCACGTTCACTCCTGAGCAGTGAGTGGAGATAAGGCCTAGGTTCTGAAGGTGAAAACTGAGGTTGGGTAGATATAATGGCCTAAAGCCATTGTGGGTGTGATATGCTCTGTGTACGGCCAGCTGTCTGGGTGTTGGACTGGAGGTCTGCCCTCAGGCTGTGTCAGACAGGGCTTTAGTGCACAGGCTAGACTGTATAATTGGGGTATGGTCGAGTGGCATGCAGGTTGTTACTCATTTGGCGTTTCCGGTTAGCCCTATAGGGCAACATTTTTCTTCTGGAGGGCAGGCAGAGTGCTGCATTGTGTCTCCAGAATTGCCAAACTGGAGGGGTGTGGCCAGGATTGTGAGGAAGGAAGTCTGAAAACACAAGCTAGCATGAGTTTTGGGGCCAAGAGCATGGCAGGCCCACTCTGCAGAGGCTGAATCGAGATCTCCTGCAGGTGAGGTCAGGGCGAGTATCAGATGTTGCCTCAAGCTGGAGTTTGTGTCCTTGACGGCCCCTTCCTGAAGGGGGTGGGGGCGTCATGAGGCCAGGGAGGTTTCCCTACGCTGGGAGTTGTGAGGTGCTCCAAACTTCAAAGTTTCCTTCTTCAGGACAGTCGAGTACTATTGGTTGGTTCCAGGATGCCCCATACAGAAAGATTCAAGAGCAGCGGCCTAAGCATGGATGCCGAGAAACGCCAACTCACCTTCCCATTGCCTGGTCGAGACATTGCACGCTCAATCTGCGTGCTCTTGGGTGAGCTACCCAGAAGGCTGAGTTTAAATGGACTCTCCTGAGGATGAGTCATAATGTGGGTTGGTGGCCATGGAGACCTTGGAATGTGGCAGTAGCTAAGGGACTCTGCAGGATTCTCCAACCCGAAGGGCTTGACACAACTCCAACAAGGAAGCTTCCCATGTGGAGATGAGAGGTCTTCTGTCTGGTGCCTCAGGAAAGCCCCGTATGCTGGTCTTCGAACGCAGGCCTCTGAGGAGTGATACCTGGACACCAAAGCAAGAGTTCATAATAGGGCCTAGGGGCCTGTCTGGTTCAATCTTCTGTCTCTGCGGATATCTGTCTGTGTGAATGCATGGAGGTAGTAGTTGCTCAGCTTGTGTCATAATGCCCCAATTTGTCCAGTGCAGCTTGCGGTAGTGGGATGTCCTTGGGGACCTTGAGGTTTCTACTATTTTGTAGAGTTGTGGCCAATGGAATGGGCAGTTTCTTAGGAGAGAGCAGGCACAGTTCTGTGGTGTGGCTCCAGAGACCCCAGCCTGGAGGCTGTGTGGGCCATGGCTGTGCAGACAGACATCCAAAAACCCTAACTCAGCTCAGGGTTGGGGCCGAGGTTACGGCAGGCCTGATCTACAGTCCATGAGGGGAGCTCCTCTGGATATGAAAGAAGGGTGAGAGGGAGGCAGTCACTCAGGCTTTTGTATCTGGATGTTTTGTCCACAATGGCCGTTTAATGTAGGAGTTGCCTCATGGGTCGTAGAAGACTCCCTCTCTGGTAGTTGTCCAGCCCCCAAGTGTTTGGGGTCATTCTGTGGGAAGGGAAGTGTCCTGTTTTCTGCTTCATGTGTCTCCCCTGTAGAGGGAATCTAGAGCATAGCAGTGGGTACTGACAACTGGAATACTCGCCCTCTGGTTAAGCCGGGGGGGCTATGGATATGACAACCCCATATGCAGGATCTTGGTCCAGCCACTGAGAGGCGTTACTTTAATACGGGACTCACGCTGCAGGTCACAATGCATGTCTGTGCCCTAGGCGGCCCTCAAGCACTGGCGTGGCCTTTCGGACAAAGCAGAATTTCCCACATTGAACGTTGGACAACATGCCAACCACAAGGTTTCTGGCCATGGGGAAGGAGGAATTGTAATTTCTTCATCACGTTCTCCCCTGGGCAGTGATTAGAGATAAGGTCTAGGTTCTGAAGCCTGAAAACCGAGGTTGGGAAGAGATGACGACCTACAGCCATAGCGGGTCCTATGTGTCCAGGTTGGGGCCAGCTGTCTGGGTGTCGTTTGGGATGTCTTGTCTCAGGCTGTGCCAGACAGGGCATTAGTATACAGGGTAGGCTGTATAATTGCTTTACAATCGAGTGGCATGCATTAGAAAATCATTTGGGGTTTCTTATTAGCAGCATAGGGCAAAGTTTTTCTTCTGGAGGGCAGGAAGAGTTCTGCATTGTGGCATCGGAATTCCCAAACTGGAGGGCTTTTGGGCCAGGAGAGTGAGGACGGAAGTCTGAGAACACAAGCTAGGCTTAGGTTTCGGGGCAAGGACATGGCAGGCACACTCTGCAGAGCTGAATTGACATCTCATGCGTCTGAAGTCAGGTCGAGGATCAGACTTTGGCTCAGGTTTGAGTTTCTGTCCATGTTGGCCCCTTCATGAAGGGGGTACATTATGAGCCCATGGGGGTTTTCCCACTATTGGAGTTGTGAGATGCTCCAAACCGCAAGGATTCCTTCTGTGGGACAATTAAGATTTGTTGGATGGCTCCAGGACATCTTATAAGGTATTTTTCCAGAACAGGGTTCTAAGTATGGATGCCTGGGCAGCCAGCCTCACATTCCAATTGTCTCCTAGCAACAAGAAACGTTTGATCTGCTGGCATGGGGTAGCAAGAGAGGGGGCTGAGTTGAAATGGACTTTCCTGAGGATGGTCTTAATGTTGGTTTGAGTCCATGGAGACCTTGGTATGGGGCAGTGGCACCAGGGCCCTGAAGGATTCTCCTAACCAGAGGTTATGACAAAGCTCCAATGAGCAAGTTTTCCATGGGGAGACGAGATTTGTTCTTATTGGTGCCTCAGGAAACCACCATATGCTGGTATTGGAAACGAGGCCTCTGAGGAGAGATGCCTAAAAACCAAAGCAATGGATCTGATTAGGGCCTAGGGGCCTGTCCGGTTCAATATTGTTCTCTGGGGACATCTGTTGTCTGAGTGGAGCTAGTTGCTCAGCTGGTTTGAGATCACCCCTGTTTGTCCTGGGCGGCCTACACTATTGGGATGGCCTCGGTGACTTTGGAGGTTTTTCCTCATTTGCAAGGTTGTGGCCAATGGAATGGGAAGAATTCCCTTGAAAGGGAAGCACAGTCCTGAGGTGTGGCTCCAGGGACCCAAGTGTGGAGCGTGTGTGGTCCAGGGCTATTTGGACAAAAGTCTGAAAACACAAACTCCTCTTAGGTTGGGGGATGTAGATATGGCCGGCCCGATCTATAGACCGTGAGGAGAACTCTTTGGGATATGAACAAAGGGCGAATGTGAGGTGCTGGCTCATGCTTTTTTTTTTTTTTTTTTCTGGAAATGTGTCACCGATTGCCATGGAATGTCGGGGTGTCCTCATGGGCCATCGATGAGGCTCCCTTTCTGGGGATTTGACCCGATCCCAAGAGTTTGGGGTCATACTGTGGGAAGGGAGGAGGCCTTTCTTGTTTTTTTGTTTATTTTATTATTATTATTATTTTTTTTTTTTTACCTAAGGTGGACCACCAAAAGAGGGATTCCAGAGCAGAGTCCTGGGGAGGGGCGACTGGACAACCAGACCTCTGGTTAACATTGGGACCTAAGAACATGGTAAGCCCCATATGTGGGCTCTTGGTCCAGACACTGAGAGGCCTTCCTTGAGGATAGGTCTCACACTGAGTTTCACAATGTGTTTTTGTGCCCAAGGAGCCCCTCAAGTCAGGGCGTGGCCTAATGTACCATGCTGGTTTCTCCTACAGGGAACGTTGCACAATATGGCAACCACAAGTTTTCTGGCCATGGGGAAGAAGGAGTTCTAATTTCTGCAACACTTTCACTCCTGGACTGTGATTGGATTTAAGGTCTAGGTTCTGAAGCCTGAAAACTGAGGTTGGGAAGAGATGAAGACCTAAGGCCATGGTGTGGCTGATGTGCTCAGTGTTCGGCCAGCTGTTGAGTGTGGGTTGGGAGGTGCAGGCTCAGGCTGTGGCAGGCAGGGAATTAGTGCCCAGGCTAGATTGTATCATTGGGGTGCAGTCGAGTTTCGTGCAGGATGGTACTCATTTGTGGTTACTGGGTAGCCCCAGAGGGCAACGTTTTTCTTCTGGAGGGAAGACACAGTGCCACATAGTGGCTCCAGAATTCCCAAACTGGAAGGCTTGTGGGCCAGGAGTGTGAGAAAAAAATTCTGAGAACACAAGCCAGACTTAGATTTCGGGGTGTCGGGACAGCAGGCACCCTCTGCAGAGATGATTCGAGATCCCGTATGCCTGAAGACAGAGCTAGGATCAGACGTTGGCTTACGTCTGAGTTTCCTTCCATGACGCCCCTTCATGAAGGGGACGGTGTCACGAGGACATGGAGGTTTTCCCACGATGGGAATAGTGAGATGCTCCAAACCGCAATGATTCCTTCTGTGGGACAGTCGAGACCTGTTGGATGGCTCCAGGACATCCCATAAGGAAGTTATCCAGAGCAGGGTTCTCAGGATGGATGCCTGGGCAGCCTGCCTCCCATTCCAGGTGTCTCATAGCGCCAAGGCAAGTTCGATCTGCTGGATCTAGGGGAGCAACCGAGGCGGGTGTGTTGAAATGGGTGAGTTGAGGAAGGCTCATAATGTGCATTTGAGTCCATGTAGACCTTGGAATGGGGTGCTTGGTCCGGGGCCTTGAGGGATGTTCATAACCGGAGGTTTTGATGGGCTCTAAAGAGTACGTTTCCTATGTAGAGAAGAGAATTGTTTTGATGAGTGCCTAAGGAATCTCCCATATGCTGGTATTGGAAACCAGGCCTCTGAGGAGAGATGACTGGAAACAAAAGCAATCGATATGATTAGGGCCTAGGTGCCTGTCCGGTTCAAACTCTTTCCTGAGTATACGTGTCAAAGGATCTGAGGGGATGTAGTTGCTCAGCTTGTGTCAGATCGCCCCTGTTTGTCTTGGGCAGCCTATAATATTGGGATGGCCTCGGGACTTTGGAGTTTCTCCTAATCTATAGGGTTGTGGCCAATGGAATGGGCAGAAATCCCCTGGAGAGGGCAGGCACAGTTCTGAGTTTGGCTCTAGGGGCCCAGCATTGAGGGTGTGTGGGCCAGGCCTGTGGGGACAAAAGTCTGAAAACACAAACTCCGCTTAGGCTGGGGACATAGGTATGGCACGCCCAATCTACAGACTGTGATAACACTTAGGGATATGAAAAAGGGTGAGTTTGAGGTGCTTGCTCAGGTTTTGTCTCTGGATTTGTGTCAACAATGTGGGTGGAATGCTGGCGTGGCCTCATGGGTTGTGGATGGCTTTCCTTCTCTGAGGATTTGACCCGATCCCAAGAGTTTGGGTACATTCTGTGGGATTGGAGGAGTCTTTTCTGTTTTTTATTTTATTTTATTTTATATTTTATTTTATGTACCTCAAGTGTCCCAATAAAAGAGGGATTCCAGAGCAGAGTACTTGGGAGGGACAACTGGATATCCCCACCTCTGTTTACGTTTGGGGGCCTAGGGGCATGGCAAGTCCAATAGGCGGGCTCTTGATTCAGACACTGAGAGGCCTTCCTTGAGGACAGGGCTCATGCTGAGGGTCACAATGCCTATTTGTGCCCAACAAGGCCCTCAAGCATGGGAAGTGCCTCATGGGCCACGCTGGATTCTCCTACACTGAACGTTGGAGAATATGCCAACCACAAGGTTTCCAGCCATAACGAAGGAAGAGTTGTGATTTCTGCATCACGTTCACCCCTGGACAGTGATTGGAGTTTAGGTCTTGGTTCTGAAACCCGAAAACTGAGGTTGGGAAGACATGAAGACCTAAGGACCTGATGGGTCCAATGAGCTCAGTGTGCGGCCAGCTGTTGAGAGTAGGTCTGGAGGTGTGGGCTCATGCTGTGTCAGACAAGGCATTAGACAGGGTAGACTGCATATTTGGGGTGCAGTCGAGTGGCGTTCAGTTGATCCTTATTCGGGTTTCTAGGTAGCTCCATAAGGCAACGTTTTTCTTCTGGAGGGCAGGCAGTGTGCTGCATTATGGCCCCAGTATTGCCAATCTGTAGGGCTTTTGGGGCAGGGGTGTGAGGACGGTAGTCTGAGAACACAAGCTAGGCTTAGTTTTGGGGGTGAGTGCACAGAAGGCACACTCTGCAGAGCTGAATCAAGATCTCATGCACCTGAAGTCAGGGCGAATATCAGACGTTTGCTCAGGTTGGAGTTTCTGTCCATGATGGCCCCTTTATAAAGTGGAGCGTCTCAAGAGGCCATGTAGATTTTCCCACAATGGGAGTTGTGAGATGCTCCAGACTGCAAAGATTCCTTCTGTGGGACACTTGAGACCTGTTGGATGGCTCTAGGATGTCCCATGTGGAACGACTCCAGAGTAGGGTTCTAAGGATGGATGCCTGGGCAGCCCGCCTCCCATTCTAGTTGTCTCCTAGCAACAAGGCAGGTTTGATCTGCAGGCCCTGGGGGAGAAACCAAGGGGGTTGAGTTGACATGGACTCTCCCGACAATAGATCATAATGTGGGTTTAAATCCATGGAGACCTTGGAATGGGGCGCTTGATCTGGGGCCCTGAAAGATTCTCCTAAACAGAGGTTTTTATAGAGCTCCAAAGAGTACATTTCCTATGTGGAGATGAGATTTTTCTGATGAGTGCCTCAGTAATCCCCCGTATGCTGGTATTGGAAACCAGGCCTCTGAGGAGAGATGCCTGGAAACAAAAGCAATGGATCTGATTAGAGCCTAAGTGCCTGTCCAGTTCAATCTTATTCTATGGGGATATCTGTCTCTGGGTCTGAGTGGAGGTAGTTTCCTAACTTGTGAAAGATCATTCCTGTTTGTCCTGGGCAGCCAACACTATTGGGATGGCCTCGGGAAGTTTGGAGGATTCTCCTAATCTATAGGGTTGTGGCCAATGGAAATGGCAGAATTCCCCTGGAGAGGGAAGCCACAGTCCTGAGGTGTGTCTCCAGGGGCCCCAGCTTGGATGGTGTGTGGGCCAGGACTGTGGGGACAGAAGTCTGAAAACACAAACTCCGCTTAGGCTGGGGACATAGGTATGGCACGCCCAATCTACAGACTGTGATAACACTTAGGGATATGAAAAAGGGTGAGTTTGAGGTGCTTGCTCAGGTTTTGTCTCTGGATTTGTGTCAACAATGTGGGTGGAATGCTGGCGTGGCCTCATGGGTTGTGGATGGCTTTCCTTCTCTGAGGATTTGACCCGATCCCAAGAGTTTGGGTACATTCTGTGGGATGAGAGGAGTCTTTTCTGTTTTTTATTTTATTTTATTTTATATTTTATTTTATGTACCTCAAGTGTCCCAATAAAAGAGGGATTCCAGAGCAGAGTACTTGGGAGGGACAACTGGATATCCCCACCTCTGTTTACGTTTGGGGGCCTAGGGGCATGGCAAGTCCAATAGGCGGGCTCTTGATTCAGACACTGAGAGGCCTTCCTTGAGGACAGGGCTCATGCTGAGGGTCACAATGCCTATTTGTGCCCAACAAGGCCCTCAAGCATGGGAAGTGCCTCATGGGCCACGCTGGATTCTCCTACACTGAACGTTGGAGAATATGCCAACCACAAGGTTTCCAGCCATAACGAAGGAAGAGTTGTGATTTCTGCATCACGTTCACCCCTGGACAGTGATTGGAGTTTAGGTCTTGGTTCTGAAACCCGAAAACTGAGGTTTGGAAGACATGAAGACCTAAGGACCTGATGGGTCCAATGAGCTCAGTGTGCGGCCAGCTGTTGAGAGTAGGTCTGGAGGTGTGGGCTCATGCTGTGTCAGACAAGGCATTAGACAGGGTAGACTGCATATTTGGGGTGCAGTCGAGTGGCGTTCAGTTGATCCTTATTCGGGTTTCTAGGTAGCTCCATAAGGCAACGTTTTTCTTCTGGAGGGCAGGCAGTGTGCTGCATTATGGCCCCAGTATTGCCAATCTGTAGGGCTTTTGGGGCAGGGGTGTGAGGACGGTAGTCTGAGA
Organism: Mustela nivalis; assembly: GCF_964662115.1. Lineage (NCBI taxonomy): Eukaryota > Metazoa > Chordata > Mammalia > Carnivora > Mustelidae > Mustela > Mustela nivalis. Next base: position 37,408 of record NW_028134606.1, on the reverse strand, counting down.
ACACAAGCTAGGCTTAGTTTTGGGGGTGAGTGCACAGAAGGCACACTCTGCAGAGCTGAATCAAGATCTCATGCACCTGAAGTCAGGGCGAATATCAGACGTTTGCTCAGGTTGGAGTTTCTGTCCATGATGGCCCCTTTATAAAGTGGAGCGTCTCAAGAGGCCATGTAGATTTTCCCACAATGGGAGTTGTGAGATGCTCCAGACTGCAAAGATTCCTTCTGTGGGACACTTGAGACCTGTTGGATGGCTCTAGGATGTCCCATGTGGAACGACTCCAGAGTAGGGTTCTAAGGATGGATGCCTGGGCAGCCCGCCTCCCATTCTAGTTGTCTCCTAGCAACAAGGCAGGTTTGATCTGCAGGCCCTGGGGGAGAAACCAAGGGGGTTGAGTTGACATGGACTCTCCCGACAATAGATCATAATGTGGGTTTAAATCCATGGAGACCTTGGAATGGGGCGCTTGATCTGGGGCCCTGAAAGATTCTCCTAAACAGAGGTTTTTATAGAGCTCCAAAGAGTACATTTCCTATGTAGAGATGAGATTTTTCTGATGAGTGCCTCAGTAATCCCCCGTATGCTGGTATTGGAAACCAGGCCTCTGAGGAGAGATGCCTGGAAACAAAAGCAATGGATCTGATTAGAGCCTAAGTGCCTGTCCAGTTCAATCTTATTCTATGGGGATATCTGTCTCTGGGTCTGAGTGGAGGTAGTTTCCTAACTTGTGAAAGATCATTCCTGTTTGTCCTGGGCAGCCAACACTATTGGGATGGCCTCGGGAAGTTTGGAGGATTCTCCTAATCTATAGGGTTGTGGCCAATGGAAATGGCAGAATTCCCCTGGAGAGGGAAGCCACAGTCCTGAGGTGTGTCTCCAGGGGCCCCAGCTTGGATGGTGTGTGGGCCAGGACTGTGGGGATAGAAGTATGAAAACACAAACTCAGCTTAGGTTTGGGGATGTATGTATGAAGGCTCGATCTACAGACCGTGAGAATTTTCCAGGCTATGAACAAAGGGCTAGTATGTGGCGCTTGCTCAAGCTTTTGTGTCTGGATTTTGTGTCAACGGTGGCCGTGGAATGTCGGGGTGTCCTCAAGGGCCATGGACAATTCTTTCTCTGGTGATTTGGACTGATCCCAAGGGGTTGGGATCATTCTGTGGATGGGAATAGTCCTTTTTTTTTTTTTTTTTACCTCAGGTGTCCCACCAAAGAGGGATTCCAGAGTAGAGCCCTGAGTAGGGGTGACTAGTCATCTCGAACTCTGGTTGAGATTGGGGGACTAGGGGCTTGGCAAGCCCCATATGTGGGCTGTTGTTCCAGTCACTAAGACGCTTTACATGAGGATAGGGCTCACGCTGAGGGTCACAATGTGTGTTTGTGCAAATTGTGGCCCTCAGGGATAGGTGGGGCCTCATAGTCCATGCTGCTTTCTCCTACAATGAACAATGGACAACATGCCAACCACTAGGTTACTTGCCAAGGGGAAGGAGAAGTTCTGATTCTTGCATCACGTTCACTCCTGAGCAGTGAGTGGAGATAAGGTCTAGGTTCTGAAGGTGAAAACTGAGGTTGGGTAGAGATGATGGCCTAAAGCCATTGTGGGTGTGATATGCTCTGTGTACGGCCAGCTGTCTGGGTGTTGGACTGGAGGTCTGCTCTCAGGCTGTGTCAGACAGGGCTTTAGTGCACAGGCTAGACTGTATAATTGGGGTATGGTCGAGTGGCATTCAGGTTGTTACTCATTTGGCGTTTCCGGTTAGCCCTATAGGGCAACATTTTTCTTCTGGAGGGCAGGCAGAGTGCTGCATTGTGTCTCCAGAATTGCCAAACTGGAGGGGTGTGGCCAGGATTGTGAGGAAGGAAGTCTTAAAACACAAGCTAGCATGAGTTTTGGGGCCAAGAGCATGGCAGGCCCACTCTGCAGAGGCTGAATCGAGATCTCCTGCAGGTGAGGGCAGGGCGAGTATCAGATGTTGCCTCAAGCTGGAGTTTGTGTCCATGACGGCCCCTTCCTGAAGGGGGTGGGGGCGTCATGAGGCCAGGGAGGTTTCCCTACGCTGGGAGTTGTGAGCTGCTCCAAACTTCAAAGTTTCCTTCTTCAGGACAGTCGAGTACTATTGGATGGTTCCAGGATGCCCCATACAGAAATACTCGAGAGCAGGGGCCTAAGCATGGATGCCGAGAACGCCAACTCACCTTGCAATTGCCTGGTGGAGACAAGGCACGCTCAATCTGCGGTCTCTTGGGTGAGCTACCCAGAAGGCTGAGTTTAAATGGACTCTCCTGAGGATGAGTCATAATGTGGGTTGGTGGCCATGGAGACCTTGGAATGTGGCAGTAGCTAAGGGACTCTGCAGGATTCTCCAACCCGAAGGGCTTGACACAACTCCAACAAGGAAGCTTCCCATGTGGAGATGAGAGGTCTTCTGTCTGGTGCCTCAGGAAAGCCCCGTATGCTGGTTTTCGAACCCAGGCCTCTGAGGAGTGATACCTGGACACCAAAGCAAGAGTTCATAATAGGGCCTAGGGGCCTGTCTGGTTCAATCTTCTGTCTCTGCGGATATCTGTCTGTGTGAATGCATGGAGGTAGTAGTTGCTCAGCTTGTGTCATAATGCCCCTATTTGTCCAGTGCGGCTTGCGGTAGTGGGATGTCCTTGGGGACCTTGAGGTTTCCACTATTTTGTAGAGTTGTGGCCAATGGAATGGGCAGTTACTTAGGAGAGAGCAGGCACAGTTCTGTGGTGTGGCTCCAGAGACCCCAGCCTGGAGGCTGTGTGGGCCATGGCTGTGCAGACAGACATCCAAAAACCCTAACTCAGCTCAGGTTTGGGGCCGAGGTTATGGCAGGCCTGATCTACAGTCCATGAGGGGAGCTCCTCTGGATATGAAAGAAGGGTGAGAGGGAGGCAGTCGCTCAGGCTTTTGTCTCTGGATGTTTTGTCCACAATGGCCGTTTAATGTAGGAGTTGCCTCATGGGTCGTAGAAGTCTCCCTCTCTGGTAGTTTGTCCAGCCCCCAAGTGTTTGGGGTCATTCTGTGGGAAGGGAAGTGTCCTGTTTTCTGCCTCATATGTCCCCCCAGTAGAGGGATTCTAGAGCATAGCAGTGGGTACTGACAACTGGAATACTCGCCCTCGGGTTAAGCCTGGGGTCCTATGGATATGACAAGCCCCATATGCAGGATCTTGGTCCAGCCACTGAGAGGCGTTACTTTAATACGGGACTCACGCTGCAGGTCACAATGCATGTCTGTGCCCTAGGCGGCCCTCAAGCACTGGCGTGGCCTTTCGGACAATGCAGGTTTTCCCACATTGAACGTTGGACAACATGCCAACCACAAGGTTTCTGGCCATGGGGAAGGAAGAATTCTAATTTCTGCATCACGTTCACCCTGGGCAGTGATTGGAGATAAGGTCTAGGTTCTGAAGCCTGAAAACCGAGGTTGGGAAGAGATGACGACCTACAGCCATAGCGGGTCCTATGTGTCCAGGTTGGGGCCAGCTGTCTGGGTGTCGTTTGGGATGTCTTCTCTCAGGCTGTGCCAGACAGGGCATTAGAATACAGGGTGGGCTGTATAATTGCTTTACAATCGAGTGGCATGCATTAGAAAATCATTTGGGGTTTCTTATTAGAAGCATAGGGCAAAGTTTTTCTTCTGGAGTGCAGGCAGAGTGCTGCATTGTGGCTTCGGAATTCCCAAACTGGAGGGCTTGTGGGTGAGGAGAGTGTGACGGAAGTCTGAGAACACAAGCTAGGCTTAGGTTTCGGGGCAAGGACATGGCAGGCACACTCTGCAGAGCTGAATTGAGATCTCATGCGTCTGAAGTCAGGTCGAGGATCAGACTTTGGCTCAGGTTTGAGTTTCTGTCCATGTTGGCCTTTTCATGAAGGGGGTACATTATGAGCCCATGGGGGTTTTCCCACTATTGGAGTTGTGAGATGCTCCAAACCGCAAGGATTCCTTCTGTGGGACAATTAAGATTTGTTGGATGGCTCCAGGACGTCTTATAAGGTATTTTTCCAGAACAGGGTTCTAAGTATGGATGCCTGGGAAGCCAGCCTCACAATCCAATTGTCTCCTAGCAACAAGAAACGTTTGATCTGCTGGCTTGGGGTAGCAACAGAGGGGGCTGAGTTGAAATGGACTTTCCTGAGGATGGTCTTAATGTTGGTTTGAGTCCATGGAGACCTTGGTATCGGGCAGTGGCACCAGGGCCCTGAAGGATTCTCCTAACCAGAGGTTATGACAAAGCTCCAATGAGCAAGTTTTCCATGGGGAGACGAGATTTGTTCTTATTGGTGCCTCAGGAAACCACCATATGCTGGTATTGGAAACGAGGCCTCTGAGGAGAGATGCCTAAAAACCAAAGCAATGGATCTGATTAGGGCCTAGGGGCCTGTCCAGTTCAATATTCTTCTCTGGGGACATCTGTTGTCTGAGTGGAGGTAGTTGCTCAGCTGGTTTGAGATCACCCCTGTTTGTCCTGGGCGGCCTACACTAATGGGATGGCCTCGGTGACTTTGGAGGTTTTTCCTCATTTGCAAGGTTGTGGCCAATGGAATGGGAAGAATTCCCTTGAAAGGGAAGCACAGTCCTGAGGTGTGGCTCCAGGGACCCAAGTGTGGAGCGTGTGTGGTCCAGGGCTATTTGGACAAAAGTCTGAAAACACAAACTCCACTTAGGTTGGGGGATGTAGGTATGGCCGGCCCGATTTATTGACCGTGAGGAGAACTCTTTGGGATATGAACAAAGGGCGAATGTGAGGTGCTGGCTCATGCTTTTTTTTTTTTTTTTCTGGAAATGTGTCACCGATTGCCATGGAATGTCGGGGTGTCCTCATGGGCCATCGATGAGGCTCCCTTTCTGGGGATTTGACCCGATCCCAAGAGTTTGGGGTCATTCTGTGGGAAGGGAGGAGGCCTTTCTTGTTTTTTTGTTTATTTTCTTATTATTATTATTTTTTTTACCTAAGGTGGACCACCAAAAGAGGGATTCCAGAGCAGAGTCCTGGGGAGGGGCGACTGGACAACCAGACCTCTGGTTAACATTGGGACCTAAGAACATGGCAAGCCCCATATGTGGGCTCTTGGTCCAGACACTGAGAGGCCTTCCTTGAGGAATGGTCTCACACTGAGTTTCACAATGTGTTTTTGTGCCCAAGGAGCCCCTCAAGTCAGGGCGTGGCCTAATGTACCATGCTGGTTTCTCCTACAGGGAACGTTGCACAATATGGCAACCACAAGTTTTCTGGCCATGGGGAAGAAGGAGTTCTAATTTCTGCAACACTTTCACTCCTGGACTGTGATTGGATTTAAGGTCTAGGTTCTGAAGCCTGAAAACTGAGGTTGGGAAGAGATGAAGACCTAAGGCCATGGTGTGGCTGATGTGCTCAGTGTTCGGCCAGCTGTTGAGTGTGGGTTGGGAGGTGCAGGCTCAGGCTGTGGCAGACAGGGAATTAGTGCCCAGGCTAGACTGTATCATTGGGGTGCAGTCGAGTTTCGTGCAGGATGGTACTCATTTGTGGTTACTGGGTAGCCCCAGAGGGCAACGTTTTTCTTCTGGAGGGAAGACACAGTGCCACATAGTGGCTCCAGAATTCCCAAACTGGAAGGCTTGTGGGCCAGGAGTGTGAGGGAAAAATTCTGAGAACACAAGCCAGACTTAGATTTCGGGGTGTGGGGATGGCAGGCACCCTCTGCAGAGATGATTCGAGATCCTGTATACCTGAAGACAGAGCTAGGATCAGACGTTGGCTTAGGTCGAAGTTTCTGTCCATGACGGCCCCTTCATGAAGGGGAGGGTGTCACGAGGACATGGAGGTTTTCCCACGATGGGAATTGTGAGATGCTCCAAACCGCAATGATTCCTTCTGTGGGACAGTCGAGACCTGTTGGATGGCTCCAGGACATCCCATAAGGAAGTTATCCAGAGCAGGGTTCTAAGGATGGATGCCTGAGCAGCCTGCCTCCCATTCCAGGTGTCTCATAGCGCCAAGGCAAGTTCGATCTGCTGGATCTAGGGGAGCAACCGAGGCGGGTGTGTTGAAATGGTTGAGTTGAGGATGGGTCATAATGTGCATTTGTGTCCATGTAGAACTTGGAATGGGGTGCTTGAACCGGGGCCTTGAGGGATGTTCATAACCGGAGGTTTTGATGGAGCTCTAAAGAGTATGTTTCCTATGTAGAGAAGAGAATTGTTTTGATGAGTGCCTAAGGAATCTCCCATATGCTGGTATTGGAAACCAGGCCTCTGAGGAGAGATGACTGGAATCAAAAGCAATGGATCTGATTAGGGCCTAAGTGCCTGTCCAGTTCAATCTTATTCTATGGGGATATCTGTCTCTGGGTCTGAGTGGAGGTAGTTTCCTAACTTGTGAAAGATCATCCCTGTGTGTCCTGGGCAGCCAAAATTATTCGGATGGTCTGGGGGAGTTTGGCGGATTCTCCTAATCTATTGGGTTGTGGCCAATGGAAATGCAGAATTCCCCTGGAGAGGGAAGCCAAAGTCCTGAGGTGTGGCTCCAGGGGCCCCAGCTTGGATGGTGTGTGGGCTAGGCCTGTGGGGACAGAAGTCTGAAAACACAAACTCAGCTTAGGTTTGGGGATGTATGTATGAAGGCTCGATCTACAGACCGTGAGAATTTTCCGGGCTATGAACAAAGGGCGAGTATGTGGCGCTTGCTCAGGCTTTTGTCTCTGGATTTTGTGTCAACGGTGGCCGTGGAATGTCGGGGTGTCCTCAAGGGCCATGGACAATTCTTTCTCTGGTGATTTGGCCTGATCGCACGGGGTAGGATCATTCTGTGGATTGGAAGAGTCCTTTCTGTATTTTTTTTTTTTACCTCAGGTGTCCAATCAACGAGGGATTCCCGAGTAGATCCCTGAGTAGGGGTGACTAGACATCTCGAACTCTGGTTGAGATTGGGGGACTAGGGGCTTGGCAAGCCCCATATGTGGGCTGTTGTTCCAGTCACTAAGACGCTTTACATGAGGATAGGGCTCACGCTGAGGGTCATATGTGTGTTTGTGCACATTGTGGCCCTCAGGGATAGGTGGGGCCTCATAGTCCATGCTGCTTTCTCCTACTATGAACAATGGACAACATGCCAACCACTAGGTTACTTGCCAAGGCGAAGGAGAAGTTCTGATTCTTGCATCACGTTCACTCCTGAGCAGTGAGTGGAGATAAGGCCTAGGTTCTGAAGGTGAAAACTGAGGTTGGGTAGATATAATGGCCTAAAGCCATTGTGGGTGTGATATGCTCTGTGTACGGCCAGCTGTCTGGGTGTTGGACTGGAGGTCTGCCCTCAGGCTGTGTCAGACAGGGCTTTAGTGCACAGGCTAGACTGTATAATTGGGGTATGGTCGAGTGGCATGCAGGTTGTTACTCATTTGGCGTTTCCGGTAAGCCCTATAGGGCAACATTTTTCTTCTGGAGGGCAGGCAGAGTGCTGCATTGTGTCTCCAGAATTGCCAAACTGGAGGGGTGTGGCCAGGATTGTGAGGAAGGAAGTCTGAAAACACAAGCTAGCATGAGTTTTGGGGCCAAGAGCATGGCAGGCCCACTCTGCAGAGGCTGAATCGAGATCTCCTGCAGGTGAGGTCAGGGCGAGTATCAGATGTTGCCTCAAGCTGGAGTTTGTGTCCATGACGGCCCCTTCCTGAAGGGGGTGGGGGCGTCATGAGGCCAGGGAGGTTTCCCTACGCTGGGAGTTGTGAGGTGCTCCAAACTTCAAAGTTTCCTTCTTCAGGACAGTCGAGTACTATTGGTTGGTTCCAGGATGCCCCATACAGAAAGATTCAAGAGCAGCGGCCTAAGCTTGGATGCCGAGAAACGCCAACTCACCTTCCCATTGCCTGGTCGAGACATTGCACGCTCAATCTGCGTGCTCTTGGGTGAGCTACCCAGAAGGCTGAGTTTAAATGGACTCTCCTGAGGATGAGTCATAATGTGGGTTGGTGGCCATGGAGACCTTGGAATGTGGCAGTAGCTAAGGGACTCTGCAGGATTCTCCAACCCGAAGGGCTTGACACAACTCCAACAAGGAAGCTTCCCATGTGGAGATGAGAGGTCTTCTGTCTGGTGCCTCAGGAAAGCCCCGTATGCTGGTTTTCGAACCCAGGCCTCTGAGGAGTGATACCTGGACACCAAAGCAAGAGTTCATAATAGGGCCTAGGGGCCTGTCTGGTTCAATCTTCTGTCTCTGCGGATATCTGTCTGTGTGAATGCATGGAGGTAGTAGTTGCTCAGCTTGTGTCATAATGCCCCTATTTGTCCAGTGCGGCTTGCGGTAGTGGGATGTCCTTGGGGACCTTGAGGTTTCCACTATTTTGTAGAGTTGTGGCCAATGGAATGGGCAGTTACTTAGGAGAGAGCAGGCACAGTTCTGTGGTGTGGCTCCAGAGACCCCAGCCTGAAGGCTGTGTGGGCCATGGCTGTGCAGACAGACATCCAAAAACCCTAACTCAGCTCAGGTTTGGGGCCGAGGTTATGGCAGGCCTGATCTACAGTCCATGAGGGGAGCTCCTCTGGATATGAAAGAAGGGTGAGAGGGAGGCAGTCGCTCAGGCTTTTGTCTCTGGATGTTTTGTCCACAATGGCCGTTTAATGTAGGAGTTGCCTCATGGGTCGTAGAAGTCTCCCTCTCTGGTAGTTTGTCCAGCCCCCAAGTGTTTTGGGTCATTCTGTGGGAAGGGAAGTGTCCTGTTTTCTGCCTCATATGTCCCCCCAGTAGAGGGATTCTAGAGCATAGCAGTGGGTACTGACAACTGGAATACTCGCCCTCGGGTTAAGCCTGGGGGCCTATGGATATGACAAGCCCCATATGCAGGATCTTGGTCCAGCCACTGAGAGGCGTTACTTTAATACGGGACTCACGCTGCAGGTCACAATGCATGTCTGTGCCCTAGGCGGCCCTCAAGCACTGGCGTGGCCTTTCGGACAATGCAGGTTTTCCCACATTGAACATTGGACAACATGCCAACCACAAGGTTTCTGGCCATGGGGAAGGAAGAATTCTAATTTCTGCATCACGTTCACCCTGGGCAGTGATTGGAGATAAGGTCTAGGTTCTGAAGCCTGAAAACCGAGGTTGGGAAGAGATGACGACCTACAGCCATAGCGGGTCCTATGTGTCCAGGTTGGGGCCAGCTGTCTGGGTGTCGTTTGGGATGTCTTCTCTCAGGCTGTGCCAGACAGGGCATTAGAATACAGGGTGGGCTGTATAATTGCTTTACAATCGAGTGGCATGCATTAGAAACTCATTTGGGGTTTCTTATTAGAAGCATAGGGCAAAGTTTTTCTTCTGGAGTGCAGGCAGAGTGCTGCATTGTGGCTTCGGAATTCCCAAACTGGAGGGCTTGTGGGTGAGGAGAGTGTGACGGAAGTCTGAGAACACAAGCTAGGCTTAGGTTTCGGGGCAAGGACATGGCAGGCACACTCTGCAGAGCTGAATTGAGATCTCATGCGTCTGAAGTCAGGTCGAGGATCAGACTTTGGCTCAGGTTTGAGTTTCTGTCCATGTTGGCCTTTTCATGAAGGGGGTACATTATGAGCCCATGGGGGTTTTCCCACTATTGGAGTTGTGAGATGCTCCAAACCGCAAGGATTCCTTCTGTGGGACAATTAAGATTTGTTGGATGGCTCCAGGACGTCTTATAAGGTATTTTTCCAGAACAGGGTTCTAAGTATGGATGCCTGGGCAGCCAGCCTCACAATCCAATTGTCTCCTAGCAACAAGAAACGTTTGATCTGCTGGCTTGGGGTAGCAACAGAGGGGGCTGAGTTGAAATGGACTTTCCTGAGGATGGTCTTAATGTTGGTTTGAGTCCATGGAGACCTTGGTATCGGGCAGTGGCACCAGGGCCCTGAAGGATTCTCCTAACCAGAGGTTATGACAAAGCTCCAATGAGCAAGTTTTCCATGGGGAGACGAGATTTGTTCTTATTGGTGCCTCAGGAAACCACCATATGCTGGTATTGGAAACGAGGCCTCTGAGGAGAGATGCCTAAAAACCAAAGCAATGGATCTGATTAGGGCCTAGGGGCCTGTCCAGTTCAATATTCTTCTCTGGGGACATCTGTTGTCTGAGTGGAGGTAGTTGCTCAGCTGGTTTGAGATCACCCCTGTTTGTCCTGGGCGGCCTACACTAATGGGATGGCCTCGGTGACTTTGGAGGTTTTTCCTCATTTGCAAGGTTGTGGCCAATGGAATGGGAAGAATTCCCTGAAAGGGAAGCACAGTCCTGAGGTGTGGCTCCAGGGACCCAAGTGTGGAGCGTGTGTGGTCCAGGGCTATTTGGACAAAAGTCTGAAAACACAAACTCCACTTAGGTTGGGGGATGTAGGTATGGCCGGCCCGATCTATTGACCGTGAGGAGAACTCTTTGGGATATGAACAAAGGGCGAATGTGAGGTGCTGGCTCATGCTTTTTTTTTTTTTTTTTTTCTGGAAATGTGTCACCGATTGCCATGGAATGTCGGGGTGTCCTCATGGGCCATCGATGAGGCTCCCTTTCTGGGGATTTGACCCGATCCCAAGAGTTTGGGGTCATTCTGTGGGAAGGGAGGAGGCCTTTCTTGTTTTTTTGTTTATTTTCTTCTTATTATTATTTTTTTTACCTAAGGTGGACCACCAAAAGAGGGATTCCAGAGCAGAGTCCTGGGGAGGGGCGACTGGACAACCAGACCTCTGGTTAACATTGGGACCTAAGAACATGGCAAGCCCCATATGTGGGCTCTTGGTCCAGACACTGAGAGGCCTTCCTTGAGGAATGGTCTCACACTGAGTTTCACAATGTGTTTTTGTGCCCAAGGAGCCCCTCAAGTCAGGGCGTGGCCTAATGTACCATGCTGGTTTCTCCTACAGGGAACGTTGCACAATATGGCAACCACAAGTTTTCTGGCCATGGGGAAGAAGGAGTTCTAATTTCTGCAACACTTTCACTCCTGGACTGTGATTGGATTTAAGGTCTAGGTTCTGAAGCCTGAAAACTGAGGTTGGGAAGAGATGAAGACCTAAGGCCATGGTGTGGCTGATGTGCTCAGTGTTCGGCCAGCTGTTGAGTGTGGGTTGGGAGGTGCAGGCTCAGGCTGTGGCAGGCAGGGAATTAGTGCCCAGGCTAGATTGTATCATTGGGGTGCAGTCGAGTTTCGTGCAGGATGGTACTCATTTGTGGTTACTGGGTAGCCCCAGAGGGCAACGTTTTTCTTCTGGAGGGAAGACACAGTGCCACATAGTGGCTCCAGAATTCCCAAACTGGAAGGCTTGTGGGCCAGGAGTGTGAGAAAAAAATTCTGAGAACACAAGCCAGACTTAGATTTCGGGGTGTCGGGACAGCAGGCACCCTCTGCAGAGATGATTCGAGATCCCGTATGCCTGAAGACAGAGCTAGGATCAGACGTTGGCTTACGTCTGAGTTTCCTTCCATGACGCCCCTTCATGAAGGGGACGGTGTCACGAGGACATGGAGGTTTTCCCACGATGGGAATAGTGAGATGCTCCAAACCGCAATGATTCCTTCTGTGGGACAGTCGAGACCTGTTGGATGGCTCCAGGACATCCCATAAGGAAGTTATCCAGAGCAGGGTTCTCAGGATGGATGCCTGGGCAGCCTGCCTCCCATTCCAGGTGTCTCATAGCGCCAAGGCAAGTTCGATCTGCTGGATCTAGGGGAGCAACCGAGGCGGGTGTGTTGAAATGGGTGAGTTGAGGAAGGCTCATAATGTGCATTTGAGTCCATGTAGACCTTGGAATGGGGTGCTTGGTCCGGGGCCTTGAGGGATGTTCATAACCGGAGGTTTTGATGCGCTCTAAAGAGTACGTTTCCTATGTAGAGAAGAGAATTGTTTTGATGAGTGCCTAAGGAATCTCCCATATGCTGGTATTGGAAACCAGGCCTCTGAGGAGAGATGACTGGAAACAAAAGCAATCGATATGATTAGGGCCTAGGTGCCTGTCCGGTTCAAACTCTTTCCTGAGTATACGTGTCAAAGGATCTGAGGGGATGTAGTTGCTCAGCTTGTGTCAGATCGCCCCTGTTTGTCTTGGGCAGCCTATAATATTGGGATGGCCTCGGGACTTTGGAGTTTCTCCTAATCTATAGGGTTGTGGCCAATGGAATGGGCAGAAATCCCCTGGAGAGGGCAGGCACAGTTCTGAGTTTGGCTCTAGGGGCCCAGCATTGAGGGTGTGTGGGCCAGGCCTGTGGGGACAAAAGTCTGAAAACACAAACTCCGCTTAGGCTGGGGACATAGGTATGGCACGCCCAATCTACAGACTGTGATAACACTTAGGGATATGAAAAAGGGTGAGTTTGAGGTGCTTGCTCAGGTTTTGTCTCTGGATTTGTGTCAACAATGTGGGTGGAATGCTGGCGTGGCCTCATGGGTTGTGGATGGCTTTCCTTCTCTGAGGATTTGACCCGATCCCAAGAGTTTGGGTACATTCTGTGGGATGAGAGGAGTCTTTTCTGTTTTTTATTTTATTTTATTTTATATTTTATTTTATGTACCTCAAGTGTCCCAATGAAAGAGGGATTCCAGAGCAGAGTACTTGGGAGGGACAACTGGATATCCCCACCTCTGTTTAAGCTTGGGGGCCTAGGGGCATGGCAAGTCCAATAGGCGGGCTCTTGATTCAGACACTGAGAGGCCTTCCTTGAGGACAGGGCTCATGCTGAGGGTCACAATGCCTATTTGTGCCCAACAAGGCCCTCAAGCATGGGAAGTGCCTCATGGGCCACGCTGGATTCTCCTACACTGAACGTTGGAGAATATGCCAACCACAAGGTTTCCAGCCATAACGAAGGAAGAGTTGTGATTTCTGCATCACGTTCACCCCTGGACAGTGATTGGAGTTTAGGTCTTGGTTCTGAAACCCGAAAACTGAGGTTGGGAAGACATGAAGACCTAAGGACCTGATGGGTCCAATGAGCTCAGTGTGCGGCCAGCTGTTGAGAGTAGGTCTGGAGGTGTGGGCTCATGCTGTGTCAGACAAGGCATTAGACAGGGTAGACTGCATATTTGGGGTGCAGTCGAGTGGCGTTCAGTTGATCCTTATTCGGGTTTCTAGGTAGCTCCATAAGGCAACGTTTTTCTTCTGGAGGGCAGGCAGTGTGCTGCATTATGGCCCCAGTATTGCCAATCTGTAGGGCTTTTGGGGCAGGGGTGTGAGGACGGTAGTCTGAGAACACAAGCTAGGCTTAGTTTTGGGGGTGAGTGCACAGAAGGCACACTCTGCAGAGCTGAATCAAGATCTCATGCACCTGAAGTCAGGGCGAATATCAGACGTTTGCTCAGGTTGGAGTTTCTGTCCATGATGGCCCCTTTATAAAGTGGAGCGTCTCAAGAGGCCATGTAGATTTTCCCACAATGGGAGTTGTGAGATGCTCCAGACTGCAAAGATTCCTTCTGTGGGACACGTGAGACCTGTTGGATGGCTCTAGGATGTCCCATGTGGAACGACTCCAGAGTAGGGTTCTAAGGATGGATGCCTGGGCAGCCCGCCTCCCATTCTAGTTGTCTCCTAGCAACAAGGCAGGTTTGATCTGCAGGCCCTGGGGGAGAAACCAAGGGGGTTGAGTTGACATGGACTCTCCCGACAATAGATCATAATGTGGGTTTAAATCCATGGAGACCTTGGAATGGGGCGCTTGATCTGGGGCCCTGAAAGATTCTCCTAAACAGAGGTTTTTATAGAGCTCCAAAGAGTACATTTCCTATGTGGAGATGAGATTTTTCTGATGAGTGCCTCAGTAATCCCCCGTATGCTGGTATTGGAAACCAGGCCTCTGAGGAGAGATGCCTGGAAACAAAAGCAATGGATCTGATTAGAGCCTAAGTGCCTGTCCAGTTCAATCTTATTCTATGGGGATATCTGTCTCTGGGTCTGAGTGGAGGTAGTTTCCTAACTTGTGAAAGATCATTCCTGTTTGTCCTGGGCAGCCAACACTATTGGGATGGCCTCGGGAAGTTTGGAGGATTCTCCTAATCTATAGGGTTGTGGCCAATGGAAATGGCAGAATTCCCCTGGAGAGGGAAGCCACAGTCCTGAGGTGTGTCTCCAGGGGCCCCAGCTTGGATGGTGTGTGGGCCAGGACTGTGGGGACAGAAGTCTGAAAACACAAACTCCGCTTAGGCTGGGGACATAGGTATGGCACGCCCAATCTACAGACTGTGATAACACTTAGGGATATGAAAAAGGGTGAGTTTGAGGTGCTTGCTCAGGTTTTGTCTCTGGATTTGTGTCAACAATGTGGGTGGAATGCTGGCGTGGCCTCATGGGTTGTGGATGGCTTTCCTTCTCTGAGGATTTGACCCGATCCCAAGAGTTTGGGTACATTCTGTGGGATGAGAGGAGTCTTTTCTGTTTTTTATTTTATTTTATTTTATATTTTATTTTATGTACCTCAAGTGTCCCAATAAAAGAGGGATTCCAGAGCAGAGTACTTGGGAGGGACAACTGGATATCCCCACCTTGTTTACGTTTGGGGGCCTAGGGGCATGGCAAGTCCAATAGGCGGGCTCTTGATTCAGACACTGAGAGGCCTTCCTTGAGGACAGGGCTCATGCTGAGGGTCACAATGCCTATTTGTGCCCAACAAGGCCCTCAAGCATGGGAAGTGCCTCATGGGCCACGCTGGATTCTCCTACACTGAACGTTGGAGAATATGCCAACCACAAGGTTTCCAGCCATAACGAAGGAAGAGTTGTGATTTCTGCATCACGTTCACCCCTGGACAGTGATTGGAGTTTAGGTCTTGGTTCTGAAACCCGAAAACTGAGGTTGGGAAGACATGAAGACCTAAGGACCTGATGGGTCCAATGAGCTCAGTGTGCGGCCAGCTGTTGAGAGTAGGTCTGGAGGTGTGGGCTCATGCTGTGTCAGACAAGGCATTAGACAGGGTAGACTGCATATTTGGGGTGCAGTCGAGTGGCGTTCAGTTGATCCTTATTCGGGTTTCTAGGTAGCTCCATAAGGCAACGTTTTTCTTCTGGAGGGCAGGCAGTGTGCTGCATTATGGCCCCAGTATTGCCAATCTGTAGGGCTTTTGGGGCAGGGGTGTGAGGACGGTAGTCTGAGAACACAAGCTAGGCTTAGTTTTGGGGGTGAGTGCACAGAAGGCACACTCTGCAGAGCTGAATCAAGATCTCATGCACCTGAAGTCAGGGCGAATATCAGACGTTTGCTCAGGTTGGAGTTTCTGTCCATGATGGCCCCTTTATAAAGTGGAGCGTCTCAAGAGGCCATGTAGATTTTCCCACAATGGGAGTTGTGAGATGCTCCAGACTGCAAAGATTCCTTCTGTGGGACACTTGAGACCTGTTGGATGGCTCTAGGATGTCCCATGTGGAACGACTCCAGAGTAGGGTTCTAAGGATGGATGCCTGGGCAGCCCGCCTCCCATTCTAGTTGTCTCCTAGCAACAAGGCAGGTTTGATCTGCAGGCCCTGGGGGAGAAACCAAGGGGGTTGAGTTGACATGGACTCTCCCGACAATAGATCATAATGTGGGTTTAAATCCATGGAGACCTTGGAATGGGGCGCTTGATCTGGGGCCCTGAAAGATTCTCCTAAACAGAGGTTTTTATAGAGCTCCAAAGAGTACATTTCCTATGTGGAGATGAGATTTTTCTGATGAGTGCCTCAGTAATCCCCCGTATGCTGGTATTGGAAACCAGGCCTCTGAGGAGAGATGCCTGGAAACAAAAGCAATGGATCTGATTAGAGCCTAAGTGCCTGTCCAGTTCAATCTTATTCTATGGGGATATCTGTCTCTGGGTCTGAGTGGAGGTAGTTTCCTAACTTGTGAAAGATCATTCCTGTTTGTCCTGGGCAGCCAACACTATTGGGATGGCCTCGGGAAGTTTGGAGGATTCTCCTAATCTATAGGGTTGTGGCCAATGGAAATGGCAGAATTCCCCTGGAGAGGGAAGCCACAGTCCTGAGGTGTGTCTCCAGGGGCCCCAGCTTGGATGGTGTGTGGGCCAGGACTGTGGGGATAGAAGTATGAAAACACAAACTCAGCTTAGGTTTGGGGATGTATGTATGAAGGCTCGATCTACAGACCGTGAGAATTTTCCAGGCTATGAACAAAGGGCTAGTATGTGGCGCTTGCTCAAGCTTTTGTGTCTGGATTTTGTGTCAACGGTGGCCGTGGAATGTCGGGGTGTCCTCAAGGGCCATGGACAATTCTTTCTCTGGTGATTTGGCCTGATCCCAAGGGGTTGGGATCATTCTGTGGATGGGAATAGTCCTTTTTTTTTTTTTTTACCTCAGGTGTCCCACCAAAGAGGGATTCCAGAGTAGAGCCCTGAGTAGGGGTGACTAGTCATCTCGAACTCTGGTTGAGATTGGGGGACTAGGGGCTTGGCAAGCCCCATATGTGGGCTGTTGTTCCAGTCACTAAGACGCTTTACATGAGGATAGGGCTCACGCTGAGGGTCACAATGTGTGTTTGTGCAAATTGTGGCCCTCAGGGATAGGTGGGGCCTCATAGTCCATGCTGCTTTCTCCTACAATGAACAATGGACAACATGCCAACCACTAGGTTACTTGCCAAGGGGAAGGAGAAGTTCTGATTCTTGCATCACGTTCACTCCTGAGCAGTGAGTGGAGATAAGGTCTAGGTTCTGAAGGTGAAAACTGAGGTTGGGTAGAGATGATGGCCTAAAGCCATTGTGGGTGTGATATGCTCTGTGTACGGCCAGCTGTCTGGGTGTTGGACTGGAGGTCTGCTCTCAGGCTGTGTCAGACAGGGCTTTAGTGCACAGGCTAGACTGTATAATTGGGGTATGGTCGAGTGGCATTCAGGTTGTTACTCATTTGGCGTTTCCGGTTAGCCCTATAGGGCAACATTTTTCTTCTGGAGGGCAGGCAGAGTGCTGCATTGTGTCTCCAGAATTGCCAAACTGGAGGGGTGTGGCCAGGATTGTGAGGAAGGAAGTCTTAAAACACAAGCTAGCATGAGTTTTGGGGCCAAGAGCATGGCAGGCCCACTCTGCAGAGGCTGAATCGAGATCTCCTGCAGGTGAGGGCAGGGCGAGTATCAGATGTTGCCTCAAGCTGGAGTTTGTGTCCATGACGGCCCCTTCCTGAAGGGGGTGGGGGCGTCATGAGGCCAGGGAGGTTTCCCTACGCTGGGAGTTGTGAGCTGCTCCAAACTTCAAAGTTTCCTTCTTCAGGACAGTCGAGTACTATTGGATGGTTCCAGGATGCCCCATACAGAAATACTCGAGAGCAGGGGCCTAAGCATGGATGCCGAGAACGCCAACTCACCTTGCAATTGCCTGGTGGAGACAAGGCACGCTCAATCTGCGGTCTCTTGGGTGAGCTACCCAGAAGGCTGAGTTTAAATGGACTCTCCTGAGGATGAGTCATAATGTGGGTTGGTGGCCATGGAGACCTTGGAATGTGGCAGTAGCTAAGGGACTCTGCAGGATTCTCCAACCCGAAGGGCTTGACACAACTCCAACAAGGAAGCTTCCCATGTGGAGATGAGAGGTCTTCTGTCTGGTGCCTCAGGAAAGCCCCGTATGCTGGTTTTCGAACCCAGGCCTCTGAGGAGTGATACCTGGACACCAAAGCAAGAGTTCATAATAGGGCCTAGGGGCCTGTCTGGTTCAATCTTCTGTCTCTGCGGATATCTGTCTGTGTGAATGCATGGAGGTAGTAGTTGCTCAGCTTGTGTCATAATGCCCCTATTTGTCCAGTGCGGCTTGCGGTAGTGGGATGTCCTTGGGGACCTTGAGGTTTCCACTATTTTGTAGAGTTGTGGCCAATGGAATGGGCAGTTACTTAGGAGAGAGCAGGCACAGTTCTGTGGTGTGGCTCCAGAGACCCCAGCCTGGAGGCTGTGTGGGCCATGGCTGTGCAGACAGACATCCAAAAACCCTAACTCAGCTCAGGGTTGGGGCCGAGGTTACGGCAGGCCTGATCTACAGTCCATGAGGGGAGCTCCTCTGGATATGAAAGAAGGGTGAGAGGGAGGCAGTCGCTCAGGCTTTTGTATCTGGATGTTTTGTCCACAATGGCCGTTTAATGTAGGAGTTGCCTCATGGGTCGTAGAAGTCTCCCTCTCTGGTAGTTTGTCCAGCCCCCAAGTGTTTGGGGTCATTCTGTGGGAAGGGAAGTGTCCTGTTTTCTGCCTCATATGTCCCCCCAGTAGAGGGATTCTAGAGCATAGCAGTGGGTACTGACAACTGGAATACTCGCCCTCGGGTTAAGCCTGGGGGCCTATGGATATGACAAGCCCCATATGCAGGATCTTGGTCCAGCCACTGAGAGGCGTTACTTTAATACGGGACTCACGCTGCAGGTCACAATGCATGTCTGTGCCCTAGGCGGCCCTCAAGCACTGGCGTGGCCTTTCGGACAATGCAGGTTTTCCCACATTGAACGTTGGACAACATGCCAACCACAAGGTTTCTGGCCATGGGGAAGGAAGAATTCTAATTTCTGCATCACGTTCACCCTGGGCAGTGATTGGAGATAAGGTCTAGGTTCTGAAGCCTGAAAACCGAGGTTGGGAAGAGATGACGACCTACAGCCATAGCGGGTCCTATGTGTCCAGGTTGGGGCCAGCTGTCTGGGTGTCGTTTGGGATGTCTTCTCTCAGGCTGTGCCAGACAGGGCATTAGAATACAGGGTGGGCTGTATAATTGCTTTACAATCGAGTGGCATGCATTAGAAAATCATTTGGGGTTTCTTATTAGAAGCATAGGGCAAAGTTTTTCTTCTGGAGTGCAGGCAGAGTGCTGCATTGTGGCTTCGGAATTCCCAAACTGGAGGGCTTGTGGGTGAGGAGAGTGTGACGGAAGTCTGAGAACACAAGCTAGGCTTAGGTTTCGGGGCAAGGACATGGCAGGCACACTCTGCAGAGCTGAATTGAGATCTCATGCGTCTGAAGTCAGGTCGAGGATCAGACTTTGGCTCAGGTTTGAGTTTCTGTCCATGTTGGCCTTTTCATGAAGGGGGTACATTATGAGCCCATGGGGGTTTTCCCACTATTGGAGTTGTGAGATGCTCCAAACCGCAAGGATTCCTTCTGTGGGACAATTAAGATTTGTTGGATGGCTCCAGGACGTCTTATAAGGTATTTTTCCAGAACAGGGTTCTAAGTATGGATGCCTGGGCAGCCAGCCTCACAATCCAATTGTCTCCTAGCAACAAGAAACGTTTGATCTGCTGGCTTGGGGTAGCAACAGAGGGGGCTGAGTTGAAATGGACTTTCCTGAGGATGGTCTTAATGTTGGTTTGAGTCCATGGAGACCTTGGTATCGGGCAGTGGCACCAGGGCCCTGAAGGATTCTCCTAACCAGAGGTTATGACAAAGCTCCAATGAGCAAGTTTTCCATGGGGAGACGAGATTTGTTCTTATTGGTGCCTCAGGAAACCACCATATGCTGGTATTGGAAACGAGGCCTCTGAGGAGAGATGCCTAAAAACCAAAGCAATGGATCTGATTAGGGCCTAGGGGCCTGTCCAGTTCAATATTCTTCTCTGGGGACATCTGTTGTCTGAGTGGAGGTAGTTGCTCAGCTGGTTTGAGATCACCCCTGTTTGTCCTGGGCGGCCTACACTAATGGGATGGCCTCGGTGACTTTGGAGGTTTTTCCTCATTTGCAAGGTTGTGGCCAATGGAATGGGAAGAATTCCCTTGAAAGGGAAGCACAGTCCTGAGGTGTGGCTCCAGGGACCCAAGTGTGGAGCGTGTGTGGTCCAGGGCTATTTGGACAAAAGTCTGAAAACACAAACTCCACTTAGGTTGGGGGATGTAGGTATGGCCGGCCCGATTTATTGACCGTGAGGAGAACTCTTTGGGATATGAACAAAGGGCGAATGTGAGGTGCTGGCTCATGCTTTTTTTTTTTTTTTTTTCTGGAAATGTGTCACCGATTGCCATGGAATGTCGGGGTGTCCTCATGGGCCATCGATGAGGCTCCCTTTCTGGGGATTTGACCCGATCCCAAGAGTTTGGGGTCATTCTGTGGGAAGGGAGGAGGCCTTTCTTGTTTTTTTGTTTATTTTCTTCTTATTATTATTTTTTTTACCTAAGGTGGACCACCAAAAGAGGGATTCCAGAGCAGAGTCCTGGGGAGGGGCGACTGGACAACCAGACCTCTGGTTAACATTGGGACCTAAGAACATGGCAAGCCCCATATGTGGGCTCTTGGTCCAGACACTGAGAGGCCTTCCTTGAGGAATGGTCTCACACTGAGTTTCACAATGTGTTTTTGTGCCCAAGGAGCCCCTCAAGTCAGGGCGTGGCCTAATGTACCATGCTGGTTTCTCCTACAGGGAACGTTGCACAATATGGCAACCACAAGTTTTCTGGCCATGGGGAAGAAGGAGTTCTAATTTCTGCAACACTTTCACTCCTGGACTGTGATTGGATTTAAGGTCTAGGTTCTGAAGCCTGAAAACTGAGGTTGGGAAGAGATGAAGACCTAAGGCCATGGTGTGGCTGATGTGCTCAGTGTTCGGCCAGCTGTTGAGTGTGGGTTGGGAGGTGCAGGCTCAGGCTGTGGCAGACAGGGAATTAGTGCCCAGGCTAGACTGTATCATTGGGGTGCAGTCGAGTTTCGTGCAGGATGGTACTCATTTGTGGTTACTGGGTAGCCCCAGAGGGCAACGTTTTTCTTCTGGAGGGAAGACACAGTGCCACATAGTGGCTCCAGAATTCCCAAACTGGAAGGCTTGTGGGCCAGGAGTGTGAGGGAAAAATTCTGAGAACACAAGCCAGACTTAGATTTCGGGGTGTGGGGATGGCAGGCACCCTCTGCAGAGATGATTCGAGATCCTGTATACCTGAAGACAGAGCTAGGATCAGACGTTGGCTTAGGTCGAAGTTTCTGTCCATGACGGCCCCTTCATGAAGGGGAGGGTGTCACGAGGACATGGAGGTTTTCCCACGATGGGAATTGTGAGATGCTCCAAACCGCAATGATTCCTTCTGTGGGACAGTCGAGACCTGTTGGATGGCTCCAGGACATCCCATAAGGAAGTTAACCAGAGCAGGGTTCTAAGGATGGATGCCTGAGCAGCCTGCCTCCCATTCCAGGTGTCTCATAGCGCCAAGGCAAGTTCGATCTGCTGGATCTAGGGGAGCAACCGAGGCGGGTGTGTTGAAATGGGTGAGTTGAGGATGGGTCATAATGTGCATTTGTGTCCATGTAGAACTTGGAATGGGGTGCTTGAACCGGGGCCTTGAGGGATGTTCATAACCGGAGGTTTTGATGGAGCTCTAAAGAGTATGTTTCCTATGTAGAGAAGAGAATTGTTTTGATGAGTGCCTAAGGAATCTCCCATATGCTGGTATTGGAAACCAGGCCTCTGAGGAGAGATGACTGGAATCAAAAGCAATGGATCTGATTAGGGCCTAAGTGCCTGTCCAGTTCAATCTTATTCTATGGGGATATCTGTCTCTGGGTCTGAGTGGAGGTACTTTCCTAACTTGTGAAAGATCATCCCTGTTTGTCCTGGGCAGCCAAAATTATTCGGATGGTCTGGGGGAGTTTGGCGGATTCTCCTAATCTATTGGGTTGTGGCCAATGGAAATGCAGAATTCCCCTGGAGAGGGAAGCCAAAGTCCTGAGGTGTGGCTCCAGGGGCCCCAGCTTGGATGGTGTGTGGGCTAGGCCTGTGGGGACAGAAGTCTGAAAACACAAACTCAGCTTAGGTTTGGGGATGTATGTATGAAGGCTCGATCTACAGACCGTGAGAATTTTCCGGGCTATGAACAAAGGGCGAGTATGTGGCGCTTGCTCAGGCTTTTGTCTCTGGATTTTGTGTCAACGGTGGCCGTGGAATGTCGGGGTGTCCTCAAGGGCCATGGACAATTCTTTCTCTGGTGATTTGGCCTGATCGCACGGGGTAGGATCATTCTGTGGATTGGAAGAGTCCTTTCTGTATTTTTTTTTTTTACCTCAGGTGTCCAATCAACGAGGGATTCCCGAGTAGATCCCTGAGTAGGGGTGACTAGACATCTCGAACTCTGGTTGAGATTGGGGGACTAGGGGCTTGGCAAGCCCCATATGTGGGCTGTTGTTCCAGTCACTAAGAGGCTTTACATGAGGATAGGGTTCACGCTGAGGGTCACAATGTGTGTTTGTGCACATTGTGGCCCTCAGGGATAGGTGGGGCCTCATAGTCCATGCTGCTTTCTCCTACTATGAACAATGGACAACA
This sequence comes from Mustela nivalis, assembly GCF_964662115.1. Classification (NCBI taxonomy): domain Eukaryota; kingdom Metazoa; phylum Chordata; class Mammalia; order Carnivora; family Mustelidae; genus Mustela; species Mustela nivalis. The sequence goes on along the minus strand of NW_028134606.1, from coordinate 15,220 downwards.
TGCCAACCACTAGGTTACTTGCCAAGGCGAAGGAGAAGTTCTGATTCTTGCATCACGTTCACTCCTGAGCAGTGAGTGGAGATAAGGCCTAGGTTCTGAAGGTGAAAACTGAGGTTGGGTAGATATAATGGCCTAAAGCCATTGTGGGTGTGATATGCTCTGTGTACGGCCAGCTGTCTGGGTGTTGGACTGGAGGTCTGCCCTCAGGCTGTGTCAGACAGGGCTTTAGTGCACAGGCTAGACTGTATAATTGGGGTATGGTCGAGTGGCATGCAGGTTGTTACTCATTTGGCGTTTCCGGTAAGCCCTATAGGGCAACATTTTTCTTCTGGAGGGCAGGCAGAGTGCTGCATTGTGTCTCCAGAATTGCCAAACTGGAGGGGTGTGGCCAGGATTGTGAGGAAGGAAGTCTGAAAACACAAGCTAGCATGAGTTTTGGGGCCAAGAGCATGGCAGGCCCACTCTGCAGAGGCTGAATCGAGATCTCCTGCAGGTGAGGTCAGGGCGAGTATCAGATGTTGCCTCAAGCTGGAGTTTGTGTCCATGACGGCCCCTTCCTGAAGGGGGTGGGGGCGTCATGAGGCCAGGGAGGTTTCCCTACGCTGGGAGTTGTGAGGTGCTCCAAACTTCAAAGTTTCCTTCTTCAGGACAGTCGAGTACTATTGGTTGGTTCCAGGATGCCCCATACAGAAAGATTCAAGAGCAGCGGCCTAAGCATGGATGCCGAGAAACGCCAACTCACCTTCCCATTGCCTGGTCGAGACAAGGCACGCTCAATCTGCGTGCTCTTGGGTGAGCTACCCAGAAGGCTGAGTTTAAATGGACTCTCCTGAGGATGAGTCATAATGTGGGTTGGTGGCCATGGAGACCTTGGAATGTGGCAGTAGCTAAGGGACTCTGCAGGATTCTCCAACCCGAAGGGCTTGACACAACTCCAACAAGGAAGCTTCCCATGTGGTGATGAGAGGTCTTCTGTCTGGTGCTTCAGGAAAGCCCCGTATGCTGGTCTTCAAACCCAGGCCTCTGAGGAGTGATACCTGGACACCAAAGAAAGAGTTCATAATAGGGCCTAGGGGCCTGTCTTTTTCAATCTTCTGTCTCTGCGGATATCTGTCTGTGTGAATGCATGGAGGTAGTAGTTGCTCAGCTTGTGTCATAATGCCCCTATTTGTCCAGTGCGGCTTGCGGTAGTGGGATGTCCTTGGGGACCTTGAGGTTTCCACTATTTTGTAGAGTTGTGGCCAATGGAATGGGCAGTTTCTTAGGAGAGAGCAGGCACAGTTCTGTGGTGTGGCTCCAGAGACCCCAGCCTGGAGGCTGTGTGGGCCATGGCTGTGCAGACAGACATCCAAAAACCCTAACTCAGCTCAGGTTTGGGGCCGAGGTTACGGCAGGCCTGATCTACAGTCCATGAGGGGAGCTCCTCTGGATATGAAAGAAGGGTGAGAGGGAGGCAGTCGCTCAGGCTTTTGTCTCTGGATGTTTTGTCCACAATGGCCGTTTAATGTAGGAGTTGCCTCATGGGTCGTAGAAGTCTCCCTCTCTGGTAGTTTGTCCAGCCCCCAATCGTTTGGGGTCATTCTGTGGGAAGGGAAGTGTCCTGTTTTCTGCTTCATGTGTCCCCCCAGTAGAGGGATTCTAGAGCATAGCAGTGGGTACTGACAACTGGAATACTCGCCCTCGGGTTAAGCCTGGGGGCCTATGGATATGACAACCCCATATGCAGGATCTTGGTCCAGCCACTGAGAGGCGTTACTTTAATATGGGACTCACGCTGCAGGTCACAATGCATGTCTGTGCCCTAGGCGGCCCTCAAGCACTGGCGTGGCCTTTCGGACAATGCAGGTTTTCCCACATTGAACGTTGGACAACATGCCAACCACAAGGTTTCTGGCCATGGGGAATGAGGAATTCTAATTTCTGCATCACGTTCACCCCTGGGCAGTGATTGGAGATAAGGTCTAGGTTCTGAAGCCTGAAAACCGAGGTTGGGAAGAGATGACGACCTACAGCCATAGCGGGTCCTATGTGTCCAGGTTGGGGCCAGCTGTCTGGGTGTCGTTTGGGATGTCTTGTCTCAGGCTGTGCCAGACAGGGCAGTAGTATACAGGGTAGGCTGTATAATTGCTTTACCATCGAGTGACATGCATTAGAAAATCATTTGGGGTTTCTTATTAGAAGCATAGGGCAAAGTTTTTCTTCTGGAGGGCAGGCAGAGTGCTGCATTGTGGCTTCGGAATTCCATAACTGGAGGGCTTGTGGGCCAGTAGAGTGACGACGGAAGCTGAGAACATTAGCTAGGCTTAGGTTTCGGGGCAAGGGCATGGCAGGCACACTCTGCAGAGCTGAATTGAGATCTCATGCGTCTGAAGTTAGGTCGAGGATCAGACTTTGGCTCAGGTTTGAGTTTCTTTCCATTTTGGCCCCTTCAAGAAGAGGGGGGATTATGAGGCCATGGGGGTTTTGCCACTATTGGAGTTGTGAGATGCTCCAAACCGCAAGGATTCCTTCTGTGGGACAATTAAGATTTGTTGGATGGCTCCAGGACGTCTTATAAGGTATTTTTCCAGAACAGGGTTCTACGTATGGATGCCTGGGCAGCAGCCTCACATTCCAATTGTCTCCTAGCAACAAGAAACGTTTGATCTGCTGGCTTGGGGTAGCAACAGAGGGGGCTGAGTTGAAATGGACTTTCCTGAGGATGGTCTTAATGTTGGTTTGAGTCCATGGAGACCTTGGTATGGGGCAGTGGCACCAGGGCCCTGAAAGTTTCTCCTAACCAGAGGTTATGACAAAGCTCCAATGAGCAAGTTTTCCATGGGGAGACGAGATTTGTTCTTATTGGTGCCTCAGGAAACCACCATATGCTGGTATTGGAAACGAGGCCTCTGAGGAGAGATGCCTGGAAACCAAAGCAATGGATCTGATTAGGGCCTAGGGGCCTGTCCGGATCAATATTTTTCTCTGGGGACATCTGTTGTCTGAGTGGAGGTAGTTGCTCAGCTGGATTGAGATCACCCCTGTTTGTCCTGGGCGGCCTAAACTATTGGGATGGCCTCGGTGACTTTTGAGGTTTTTTCTAATTGGCAAGGTTGTGGCCAATGGAATGGGAAGAATTCCCTTGAAAGGGAAGCACAGTCCTGAGGTGTGGCTCCAGGGACCCAAGTGTGGAGCATGTGTGGTCCAGGGCTATTTGGACAAAAGTCTGAAAACACAAACTCCACTTAGGTTGGAGGATGTAGGTATGGCTGGCCCGATCTATAGACCATGAGGAGAACTCTTCGGGATATGAACAAAGGGCGAATGTGAGGTGCTTGTTCATGCTTTTTTTTTTTTTTTTTCTCGAAATGTGTCACCGATTGCCATTGAATGTCGGGGTGTCCTCATGGGCCATCGATGAGGCTCCCTTTCTGGGGATTTGACCCGATCCCAAGAGTTTGGGGTCATTCTGTCGGAAGGGAGGAGGTCTTTCTGTTTTTTTTTTTGTTTGTTTATTTTTGTTTGTTTTTTGTTTGTTTTTTGTTTTTTTTTTTTACCTCAGGTGGACCACCAAAAGAGGCATTCCAGAGCAGAGTCCTGGGGAGGGGCTACTGGACAACCAGACCTCTGGTTAACATTGGGAATTAAGAACATGGCAAGCCCCATATTTGTGCTCTTGGTCCAGACACTGAGAGGCCTTCCTTGAGGAATGGTCTCACACTGAGTTTCACAATGTGTTTTTGTGCCCAAGAGCCCCTCAAGTCAGGGCGTGGCCTAATGTACCATGCTGGTTTCTCCTACAGGGAACGTTGCACAATATGGCAACCACAAGTTTTCTGGCCATGGGGAAGAAGGAGTTGTAATTTCTGCAACACTTTCACTCCTGGACTGTGATTGGATTTAACGTCTAGGTTCTGAAGCCTGAAAACTGAGGTTGGGAAGAGATGAAGACCTAAGGCCATGGTGTGTCTGATGTGCTCAGTGTTCGGCCAGCTGTTGAGTGTGGGTTGGGAGGTGCAGGCTCAGGCTGTGGCAGACAGGGAATTAGTGCCCAGGCTAGACTGTATCATTGGGGTGCAGTCGAGTTTCGTGCAGGATGGTACTCATTTGTGGTTACTGGGTAGCCCCAGAGGGCAACTTTTTGTTCTGGAGGGAGGACACAGTGTCACATAGTGGCTCCAGAATTCCCAAACTTGAAGGCTTGTGGGCCAGGAGTGTGAGGAAAAAATTCTGAGAACACAAGCCAGACTTAGATTTCGGGGTGAAGGGACGGCAGGCACCCTCTGCAGAGATGATTCGAGATCCCGTATACCTGAGGACAGAGCTAGGATCAGACGTTGGCTTAGGTCGGAGTTTCTGTCCATGACGGCCCCTTAATAAATGGGAGGGTGTCACGAGGACATGGAGGTTTTCCCACGATTTGAATTTTGAGATGCTCCAAACCGCAATGATTCCTTCTGTGGGACAGATGAGACTGGTGGATGGCTCCAGGACATCCCATAAGGAAGTTATCCAGAGCAGGGTTCTAAGGATGGATGCCTGGGCAGCCTGCCTCCCATTCCAGGTGTCTCATAGAGCCAAGGCAAGTTCGATCTGCCTGATCTAGGGGAGCAACCGAGGCGGGTGTGTTGAAATGGGTGAGTTGAGGATGGGTCATAATGTGCATTTGTGTCCATGGAGACCTTGGAATGGGGTCTTGATCCGGGTCCTTGAGGGATGTTCATAACCGGAGGTTTTGATGGATCTCTAAAGAGTATGTTTCCTATGTAGAGAAGAGAATTGTTTTGATGAGTGCCTAAGGAATCTCCCATATGCTGGTATTGGAAACCAGGTCTCTGAGGAGAGATGACTGGAAACAAAAGCAATGGATATGATTAGAGCCTAGGTGCCTGTCCGGTTTAATCTCTTTGCTTGGGATACTTGTCTAAGTATCTGAGGTGAGGTAGTTGCTCAGATTGTGTCAGATCGCCCCTGTTTGTCCTGGGCGACCTATAATATTGGAATGGCCTCGGGACTTTGGAGTTTCTCCTAATCTATAGGGTTGTGGTCAATGGAATGGGCAGAAATCCCCTGGAGAGGGCAGGCAAATTTCTGAGTTTGGCTCTAGGGGCCCAACCTTGTGGGTGTGTGGGCCAGGCCTGTTGAGCAAAAAGCTGAAAACACAAACTCCGCTTAGGATTGGGGACATAGTTATGGCACGCCCAATCTACAGACCGTAATAACACTTCAGGATATGAAAAAGTGTGAGTTTGAGGTGCTTGCTCAGATTTTGTCTCTGGATTTGTGTCAACAATGTGGGTGGAATGCTGGCGTGGCCTCATGGGTTGTGGACGGCTTTCCTTCTCTGAGGATTTGACCCAATCCCAAGAGTTTGGGTATGTTCTGTGGGATGGGAGGAGTCCTTTCTGTTTTTTATTTTATTTTATTTTATTTTTTGTACCTCATGTGTCCCAATAAAGGAGGGATTCCAGAGCAGAGTCCTCAGGAGGGACAACTGGACAACCCCACCACTGTTTTAGTTTGGGGGCCTAGGGGCATGGCAAGTCCAATATGTGGGCTCTTGATTCAGACACTGAGAGGCCTTCCTTGAGGACAGGGCTCATGCTGAGGGTCACAATGCCTATTTGTGCCAACAAGGCCCTCAAGCATGGGAAGGGCCTCATGGGCCACGCTGGATTCTCCTACACTGAATGTTGGAGAATATGCCAACCACAAGGTTTCTGGCCATGGCGAAGGAAGAGTTGTGACTTCTGCATCACGTTAACCCCTGGACAGTGATTGGAGTTTAGGTCTAGGTTCTGAAACCCGAAAACCGAGGTTGGGAAGAGATGAAGACCTAAGGACCTGTTGGGTCCAATGAGCTCAGTGTGCGGCCAGCTGTTCAGCGTAGGTCTGGAGGTGTGGGCTCATGCTGTGTCAGACAAGGCATTAGACAGGGTAGACTGTATATTTGGGGTGCAGTCGAGTGGCGTTCAATTGATCCTCATTCGGGTCTCTAGGTAGTTCCATAAGGCAACGTTTTTTCTCTGGGAGGGCAGGCAGAGTGCTGCATTGTGGCCCCAGTATTGCCAAACTGTAGGGCTTTTGGGCCAGGGGTGTGAGGACTGTAGTCTGAGAACACAAGCTAGGCTTCGTTTTTGGGGTGAGGGCACAGAAGGCACACTCTGCAGAGCTGAATCATGATCTCATGCACCTGAAGTCAGGGCGAATATCAGACGTTTGCTCAGGTTGGAGTTTCTGTCCATGATGGCCACTTTATAAAGTGGAGCATCTCAAGAGGCCATGTAGATTTTCCCACAATGGGAGTTCTGAGATGCTCCAGACTGCAAAGATTCCTTCTGTGGAACACTTGAGACCTGTTGGATGGCTCTAGGATGTCCCATATGGAATGACTCCAGAGTAGGGTTCTAAGGATTGATGCCTAGGCAGCCCACCTCCCATTCTAGTTGTCTCCTAGCGACAAGGCAGGTTTGATCTTCAGGCCCTGGGGGAGAAACCAAGGGGGTTGAGTTGACATGGACGCTCCCGAGGATAGATCATAATGTGGGTTTAAGTCCATGGAGACCTTGAAATGGGGCGCTTGATCCGGGGCCCTGAAAGATTCTCCTAAACAGAGGTTTTTATAGAGCTCCAAAGAGTACATTTCCTATGTGGAGACGAGATTTTTCTGATGAGTGCCTCAGTAATCCCCTTATGCTCGTATTGGAAACCAGGCCTCTGAGGAGAGATGCCTGGAAACAAAAGCAATGGATCTGATTAGGGCCTAAGTGCCTGTCCAGTTCAATCTTATTCTATGGGGATATCTGTCTCTGGGTCTGAGTGGAGGTAGTTTCCTAACTTGTGAAAGATCATTCCTGTTTGTCCTGGGCAGCCAACACTATTGGGATGGCCTCGGGGAGTTTGGAGGATTCTCCTAATCTATAGGGTTGTGGCCAATGGAAATGGCAGAATTCCCCTGGAGAGGGAAGCCACAGTCCTGAGGTGTGTCTCCAGGGGCCCCAGCTTGGATGGTGTGTGGGCCAGGACTGTGGGGACAGAAGTCTGAAAACACAAACTCAGCTTAGGTTTGGGGATGTATGTATGAAGGCTCGATCTACAGACCGTGAGAATTTTCCAGGCTATGAACAAAGGGCGAGTATGTGGTGCTTGCTCAAGATTTTGTCTCTGGATTTTGTGTCAACGGTGGCCGTGGAATGTCGGGGTGTCCTCAAGGGCCATGGACAATTCTTTCTCTGGTGATTTGGCCTGATCCCAAGGGGTTGGGATCATTCTGTGGATTGGAAGAGTCCTTTCTGTATATATATATACTATATATATATATATATATATATATATATATATATATATATATTTTTTTTTTTTTTTTTTTTTTTTACCTCAGGTGTCCCACCAAAGAGGGATTCCAGAAGAGCCCTGAGTAGGGGTGAATAGTTATCTCGAACTCTGGTTGAGATTGGGGGACTAGGGGCTTGGCAAGCCCCATATGTGGGCTGTTGTTCCAGTCACTAAGAGGCTTTACATGAGGATAGGGCTCACGCTGAGCGTCACAATGTGTGTTTGTGCAAATTGTGGACCTCAGGGATAGGTGGGGCCTCATATTCCATGCTGCTTTCTCCTACAATGAACAATGGACAACATGCCAACCACTAGGTTACTTGCCAAGGCGAAGGAGAAGTTCTGATTCTTGCATCACGTTCACTCCTGAGCAGGGAGTGGAGATAAGGTCTAGGTTCTGAAGGTGAAAACTGAGGTTGGGTAGAGATGATGGCCTAAAGCCATTGTGGGTGTGATATGCTCTGTGTATGGCCATTTGTCTGGGTGTTGGACTGGAGGTCTGCCCTCAGGCTGTGTCAGACAGGGCTTTAGTGCACAGGCTAGACTATATAATTGGGGTATGGTCGAGTGGCATGCAGGTTGTTACTCATTTGGCGTTTCCGGTTAGCCCTATAGGGCAACATTTTTCTTCTGGAGGGCAGGCAGAGTGCTGCATTGTGTCTCCAGAATTGCCAAACTGGAGGGGTGTGGCCAGGATTGTGAGGAAGGAAGTCTGAAAACACAAGCTAGCATGAGTTTTTGGGCCAAGAGCATGGCAGGCCCACTCTGCAGAGGCTGAATCGAGATCTCCTGCAGGTGAGGTCAGGGCGAGTATCAGATGTTGCCTCAAGCTGGAGTTTGTGTCCATGACGGCCCCTTCCTGAAGGGGGTGGGGGCGTCATGAGGCCAGGGAGGTTTCCCTACGCTGGGAGTTGTGAGCTGCTCCAAACTTCAAAGTTTCCTTCTTCAGGACAGTCGAGTACTATTGGATGGTCCTTTGATGCCCCATACAGAAAGACTCGAGAGTAGGGGCCTAAGCATGGATGCCGAGAACGCCAACTCACCTTCCCATTGCCTGGTGGAGACAAGGCACGCTCAATCTGCGGGCTCTTGGGTGAGCTACCCAGAAGGCTGAGTTTAAATGGACTTTCCTGAGGATGAGTCATAATGTGGGTTGGTGGCTATGGAGACCTTGGAATGTGGCAGTAGCTAAGGGACTCTGCAGGATTCTCCAACCCAAAGGGCTTGACACAACTCCAACAAGGAAGCTTCCCATGTGGAGATGAGAGGTCTTTTGTCTGGTGCTTCAGGAAAGCCCCGTATGCTGGTCTTCGAACCCAGGCCTCTGAGGAGTGATACCTGGACACCAAAGCAAGAGTTCATAATAGGGCCTAGGGGCCTGTCTGGTTCAATCTTCTGTCTCTGCGGATATCTGTCTGTGTGTCTCATGGAGGTAGTAGTTGCTCAGCTTGTGTCATAATGCCCCTATTTGTCCAGTGCGGCTTGCGGTAGTGGGATGTCCTTGGGGACCTTGAGGTTTCTACTATTTTGTAGAGTTGTGGCCAATGGAATGGGCAGTTTCTTAGGAGAGAGCAGGCACAGTTCTGTGGTGTGGCTCCAGAGACCCCAGCCTGGGGGCTGTGTGGGCCATGGCTGTGCAGACAGACATCCAAAAACCCTAACTCAGCTCAGGTTTGGGGCCGAGGTTATGGCAGGCCTGATCTACAGTCCATGAGGGGAGCTCCTCTGGATATGAAAGAAGGGTGAGAGGGAGGCAGTCGCTCAGGCTTTTGTCTCTGGATGTTTTGTCCACAATGGCCGTTTAATGTAGGAGTTGCCTCATGGGTCGTAGAAGTCTCCCTCTCTGGTAGTTTGTCCAGCCCCCAAGTGTTTGGGGTCATTCTGTGGGAAGGGAAGTGTCCTGTTTTCTGCCTCATATGTCCCCCCAGTAGAGGGATTCTAGAGCATAGCAGTGGGTACTGACAACTGGAATATCGCCCTCGGGTTAAGCCTGGGGGCCTATGGATATGACAAGCCCCATATGCAGGATCTTGGTCCAGCCACTGAGAGGCATTACTTTAATACGGGACTCACGCTGCAGGTCACAATGCATGTCTGTGCCCTAGGCGGCCCTCAAGCACTGGCGTGGCCTTTCGGACAATGCAGGTTTTCCCACATTGAACGTTGGACAACATGCCAACCACAAGGTTTCTGGCCATGGGGAAGGAGGAATTCTAATTTCTGCATCACGTTCACCCTGGGCAGTGATTGGAGATAAAGTCTAGGTTCTGAAGCCTGAAAACCGAGGTTGGGAAGAGATGACGACCTACAGCCATAGCGGGTCCTATGTGTCCAGGTTGGGGCCAGCTGTCTGGGTGTCGTTTGGGATGTCTTGTCTCAGGCTGTGCCAGACAGGGCATTAGAATACAGGGTGGGCTGTATAATTGCTTTACAATCGAGTGGCATGCATTAGAAAATCATTTGGGGTTTCTTATTAGAAGCATAGGGCAAAGTTTTTCTTCTGGAGTGCAGGCAGAGTGCTGCATTGTGGCTTCGGAATTCCCAAACTGGAGGGCTTATGGGTGAGGAGAGTGTGACGAAAGTCTGAGAACACAAGCTAGGCTTAGGTTTCGGGGCAAGGACATGGCAGGCACACTCTGCGGAGCTGAAATGAGATCTCATGCGTCTGAAGTCAGGTCGAGGATCAGACTTTGGCTCAGGTTTGAGTTTCTGTCCATGTTGGCCTTTTCATGAAGGGGGTACATTATGAGCCCATGGGGGTTTTCCCACTATTGGAGTTGTGAGATGCTCCAAACCGCAAGGATTCCTTCTGTGGGACAATTAAGATTTGTTGGATGGCTCCAGGACGTCTTATAAGGTATTTTTCCAGAACAGGGTTCTAAGTATGGATGCCTGGGCAGCCAGCCTCACAATCCAATTGTCTCCTAGCAACAAGAAACGTTTGATCTGCTGGCTTGGGGTAGCAACAGAGGGGGCTGAGTTGAAATGGACTTTCCTGAGGATGGTCTTAATGTTGGTTTGAGTCCATGGAGACCTTGGTATGGGGCAGTGGCACCAGGGCCCTGAAGGATTCTCCTAACCAGAGGTTATGACAAAGCTCCAATGAGCAAGTTTTCCATGGGGAGACGAGATTTGTTCTTATTGGTGCCTCAGGAAACCACCATATGCTGGTATTGGAAACGAGGCCTCTGAGGAGAGATGCCTAAAAACCAAAGCAATGGATCTGATTAGGGCCTAGGGGCCTGTCCGGTTCAATATTCTTCTCTGGGGACATCTGTTGTCTGAGTGGAGGTAGTTGCTCAGCTGGTTTGAGATCAACCCTGTTTGTCCTGGGCGGCCTACACTAATGGGATGGCCTCGGTGACTTTGGAGGTTTTTCCTCATTTGCAAGGTTGTGGCCAATGGAATGGGAAGAATTCCCTTGAAAGGGAAGCACAGTCCTGAGGTGTGGCTCCAGGGACCCAAGTGTGGAGCGTGTGTGGTCCAGGGCTATTTGGACAAAAGTCTGAAAACACAAACTCCACTTAGGTTGGGGGATGTAGGTATGGCCGGCCCGATCTATTGACCGTGAGGAGAACTCTTTGGGATATGAACAAAGGGCGAATGTGAGGTGCTGGCTCATGCTTTTTTTTTTTTTTTTTCTGGAAATGTGTCACCGATTGCCATGGAATGTCGGGGTGTCCTCATGGGCCATCGATGAGGCTCCCTTTCTGGGGAGCCGATCCCAAGAGTTTGGGGTCATTCTGTGGGAAGGGAGGAGGCCTTTCTTGTTTTTTTGTTTATTTTCTTCTTATTATTATTTTTTTTACCTAAGGTGGACCACCAAAAGAGGGATTCCAGAGCAGAGTCCTGGGGAGGGGCGACTGGACAACCAGACCTCTGGTTAACATTGGGACCTAAGAACATGGCAAGCCCCATATGTGGGCTCTTGGTCCAGACACTGAGAGGCCTTCCTTGAGGAATGGTCTCACACTGAGTTTCACAATGTGTTTTTGTGCCCAAGGAGCCCCTCAAGTCAGGGCGTGGCCTAATGTACCATGCTGGTTTCTCCTACAGGGAACGTTGCACAATATGGCAACCACAAGTTTTCTGGCCATGGGGAAGAAGGAGTTCTAATTTCTGCAACACTTTCACTCCTGGACTGTGATTGGATTTAAGGTCTAGGTTCTGAAGCCTGAAAACTGAGGTTGGGAAGAGATGAAGACATAAGGCCATGGTGTGGCTGAGGTGCTCAGTGTTCGGCCAGCTGTTGAGTGTGGGTTGGGAGGTGCAGGCTCAGGCTGTGGCAGACAGGGAATTAGTGCCCAGGCTAGACTGTATCATTGAGGTGCAGTCGAGTTTCGTGCAGGATGGTACTCATTTGTGGTTACTGGGTAGCCCCAGAGGGCAACGTTTTTCTTCTGGAGGGAAGACACAGTGCCACAAGTTGCTCCAGAATTCCCAAACTGGAAGGCTTGTGGGCCAGGAGTGTGAGGGAAAAATTCTGAGAACACAAGCCAGACTTAGATTTCGGGGTGAGGGGATGGCAGGCACCCTCTGCAGAGATGATTCGAGATCCTGTATACCTGAAGACAGAGCTAGGATCAGACGTTGGCTTAGGTCGAAGTTTCTGTCCATGACAGCCCCTTCATGAAGGGGAGGGTGTCACGAGGACATGGAGGTTTTCCCACGATGGGAATTGTGAGATGCTCCAAACCGCAATGATTCCTTCTGTGGGACAGTCGAGACCTGTTGGATGGCTCCAGGACATCCCATAAGGAAGTTATCCAGAGCAGGGTTCTAAGGATGGATGCCTGAGCAGCCTGTCTCCCATTCCAGGTGTCTCATATCGCCAAGGCAAGTTCGATCTGCTGGTTCTAGGGGAGCAACCGAGGCGGGTGTGTTGAAATGGGTGAGTTGAGGATGGGTCATAATGTGCATTTGTGTCCATGTAGAAGTTGGAATGGGGTGCTTGAACCGGGGCCTTGAGGGATGTTCATAACCGGAGGTTTTGATGGAGCTCTAAAGAGTATGTTTCCTATGTAGAGAAGAGAATTGTTTTGATGAGTGCCTAAGGAATCTCCCATATGCTGGTATTGGAAACCAGGCCTCTGAGGAGAGATGACTGGAATCAAAAGCAATGGATCTGATTAGGGCCTAAGTGCCTGTCCAGTTCAATCTTATTCTATGGGGATATCTGTCTCTGGGTCTGAGTGGAGGTAGTTTCCTAACTTGTGAAAGATCATCCCTGTGTGTTTTGGGCAGCCAACACTATTCAGATGGCCTCGGGGAGTTTGGAGGTTTCTCCTAATCTATAAGGTTCTGGCCAATGGAAATGGCAGAATTCCCCTGGAGAGGGAAGCCACAGTCCTGAGGTGTGGCTCCAGGGGCCCCAGCTTGGATGGTGTGTGGGCCAGGACTGTGGGGACAGAAGTCTGAAAACAGAAACTCAGCTTATGTTTGGGGATGTATGTATGAAGGCTCGATCTACAGACCGTGAGAATTTTCCGGACTATGAACAATGGGCGAGTATGTGGCACTTGCTCAGGCTTTTGTCCCTGGATTTTGTGTCAACGGTGGCCGTGGAATGTCGGGGTGTCCTCAAGGGTAATGGACAATTCTTTCTCTGGTGATTTGGCCTGATCCCAAGGGGTTGGGATCATTCTGTGGATTGGAAGAGTCCTTTCTGTATATATATATTATATATTATACATATATATAATATATAATATATAATATATATATATATATATATATTTTTTTTACCTCAGGTGTCCCACCAAAGCGGATTCCAGAGTAGAGCCCTGAGTAGGGGTGACTAGTCATCTCGAACTCTGGTTGAGATTGGGGGACTAGGGGCTTGGCAAGCTCCATATGTGGGCTGTTGTTCCAGTCACTAAGACGCTTTACATGAGGATAGGGCTCACGCTGAGGGTCACAATGTGTGTTTGTGCAAATTGTGGCCCTCAGGGATAGGTGGGGCCTCATATTCCATGCTGCTTTCTCCTACAATGAACAATGGACAACATGCCAACCACTAGGTTACTTGCCAAGGCGAAGGAGAAGTTCTGATTTTTGCATCACGTTCACTCCTGAGCAGTGTGTGGAGATAAGGTCTAGGTTCTGAGGTGAAAACTGAGGTTGGGTAGACATGATGGCCTAAAGCCATTGTGGGTGTGATATGCTCTGTGTACGGCCAGCTGTCTGGGTGTTGGACTGGAGGTCTGCTCTCAGGCTGTGTCAGACAGGGCTTTAGTGCACAGGCTAGACTGTATAATTGGGGTATGGTCGAGTGGCATGCAAGTTGTTACTCATTTGGCGTTTCCGGTTAGCCCTATAGGGCAACATTTTTCTTCTGGAGGGCAGGCAGAGTGCTGCATTGTGTCTCCAGAATTGCCAAACTGGAGGGGTGTGGCCAGGATTGTGAGGAAGGAAGTCTGAAAACACAAGCTAGCATGAGTTTTTGGGCCAAGAGCATGGCAGGCCCACTCTGCAGAGGCTGAATCGAGATCTCCTGCAGGTGAGGTCAGGGCGAGTATCAGATGTTGCCTCAAGCTGGAGTTTGTGTCCATGACGGCCCCTTCCTGAAGGGGGTGGGGGCATCATGATGCCAGGGAGATTTCCCTACGCTGGGCGTTGTCAGCTGCTCCAAACTTCAAAGTTTCCTTCTTCAGGACAGTCGAGTACTATTGGATGGTTCCAGGATGCCCCATACAGAAAGACTCGAGAGCAGGGGCCTAAGCATGGATGCCGAGAACGCCAACTCACCTTGCAATTGCCTGGTGGAGACAAGGCACGCTCAATCTGCGGGCTCTTGGGTGAGCTACCCAGAAGGCTGAGTTTAAATGGACTCTCCTGAGGATGAGTCATAATGTGGGTTGGTGGCCATGGAGACCTTGGAATGTGGCAGTAGCTAAGGGACTCTGCAGGATTCTCCAACCCGAAGGGCTTGACACAACTCCAACAAGGAAGCTTCCCATGTGGAGATGAGAGGTCTTCTGTCTGGTGCCTCAGGAAAGCCCCGTATGCTGGTTTTCGAACCCAGGCCTCTGAGGAGTGATACCTGGACACCAAAGCAAGAGTTCATAATAGGGCCTAGGGGCCTGTCTGGTTCAATCTTCTGTCTCTGCGGATATCTGTCTGTGTGAATGCATGGAGGTAGTAGTTGCTCAGCTTGTGTCATAATGCCCCTATTTGTGCAGTGCGGCTTGCGGTAGTGGGATGTCCTTGGGGACCTTGAGGTTTCTACTATTTTGTAGAGTTGTGGCCAATGGAATGGGCAGTTTCTTAGGAGAGAGCAGGCACAGATCTGTGGTGTGGCTCCAGAGACCCCAGCCTGGAGGCTGTGTGGGCCATGGCTGTGCAGACAGACATCCAAAAACCCTAACTCAGCTCAGGTTTGGGGCCGAGGTTATGGCAGGCCTGATCTACAGTCCATGAGGGGAGCTCCTCTGGATATGAAAGAAGGGTGAGAGGGAGGCAGTCGCTCAGGCTTTTGTCTCTGGATGTTTTGTCCACAATGGCCGTTTAATGTAGGAGTTGCCTCATGGGTCGTAGAAGTCTCCCTCTCTAGTAGTTTGTCCAGCCCCCAAGTGTTTTGGGTCATTCTGTAGGAAGGGAAGTGTCCTGTTTTCTGCCTCATATGTCCCCCCAGTAGAGGGATTCTAGAGCATAGCAGTGGGTACTGACAACTGGAATACTCGCCCTCGGGTTAAGCCTGGGGGCCTATGGATATGACAAGCCCCATATGCAGGATCTTGGTCCAGCCACTGAGAGGTGTTACTTTAATACGGGACTCACGCTGCAGGTCACAATGCATGTCTGTGCCCTAGGCGGCCCTCAAGCACTGGCGTGGCCTTTCGGACAATGCAGGTTTTCCCACATTGAACGTTGGACAACATGCCAACCACAAGGTTTCTGGCCATGG